>NC_048222.1:99069453-99178206 GCF_002007445.2 Ailuropoda melanoleuca | reverse complement strand
AAGTAAAAATAAGGAAATCTCATAAATGAGTTAACATTTTTCTTTGTTTATAAACTATTTTTTTATTATTATATTGTGTTAGTCACCATATAGTACATCCCTAGTTTTTGATGTAAAGTTCCATGATTCATTACTTGCGTATAACACCCAATGCACCATGCAATATGTGCCCTCCTTAGTACCCATCACCCGCCTGTCCCATTCCCCCAACCCTTCCCCTCTGAAGCCCTCAGTTTGTTTATAAACTATTAATTACCTCATTTTGTGTTGACTTTCATTAATCTGATGCTACCTCATATTGTAGTAATCAGCATGTGAAATCTTTACTGTAGTGAGAACTTGGGTCAAAAGTATTCTTTTATGGGCGCCTGGGTGGCACAGCAGTTAAGCATCTGCCTTCGGCTCAGGGCGTGATCCCGGCGTTATGGGATCGAGCTCCACATCAGGCTCNTTTTCTTATTATGTTAGCATGTGTAGTGCAGTCATGGTTTCTATACTGTTTATAAATGTTATTACACACCTTAGAACTAGATTTGAATCAAAGTCTCTGTAGAGTAGAAATGGTAATTACAAAAATTGTGAAGAAAACATAAAATGGTCTTGATGGAAACTGAAAAATAATCATCTTATATACTGATTTAGAATATGTTGTTGAAAAATAAGCGGCCAAATGAGGAACTAGTGATATTAATTATAATGTGAGTTGAAGATCTGTCAAAAAGAATTATAATTTTTGAATCAGATTTGGAAATGATAATTTATAGTTGATTATACATGATTTTCTTTTTTTTCTTTTCTGCCAAAAACTTTTAAGTTGTTTGAACTGGCATACACCATGGAAATTGCTGGGTGGTCTTTATATAAATTAATTAGATGTCAGCTATATTATATAATTATCATAAATGCTATTTTAGCTTGTTACTGAAGAAATAAGTTATAATTTTTACAATAGTAAGTTTTATGAAATAGTTAAAAATATTGATATGTAGAGTTATTTTGAATAAGTTGAACTAACACATTAATAGTTCTCTTGTAATGTTAAGACAGATTTTATAAAATCTAAACTTTGATTGTTACAGCAGTTTGAGTATTTCAGGTAGAAGTTTGTAATTATCTAAAAATAATTGATCAGGGGCATCTTGGTGGCTCAGTTGGTTAAGGCTTTGGCTCTGATTTCAGATCAGGTCATGATCTCAGGGTCCTCAGATTGAGCCCCAGTCAGGCTCTATGCTCAGCATGGAGTCCGCTTGGGATTCTTTCTCTCCCTCTCTCTCTGCCCCCCACCCCATGCTCATGCTCTCTCTCTCTCAAATAAATAAATACATCTTTAAAAAAAATTGATGTAGTTTTAATGTATAAAAAATATAAAGGAATTAAAATATTTGTGAATAATAACATTTTGGTATTTTGAATGATTTAAAACTTAAAACATGGAAAAATTAGAATTTAGATTCTTAAGGTCTTAAATTTTAAGGTTTAAAAATTCTGATGAAAGTAACTCTTGTATATGGTAATTTTTTAAACACTACAAAAGGGAATATAATCAATATTGAGTGTTTTACCCTCTCCCAATTCTACTTCTTTCCGATTGTCGCCATCATGGTTTCCAGAAATTCTAGTATAACATATGCAGTATGCTGTCTGCATCTTGATTGCTTCCAACTTAAAAATTGGAGAGCTTCTTTTATCTGCACAATTTCCTTTTTTTTTTTTTGTAATCTTTTCATGGTATCCTCTTGTTATTTAGCCCTGTCTTTTGTTGATGATTTTTTTCTACCTTTTGCTATGTACTTTATTATCGTATGCAAATGAGTTTGCAGGATAGATTCCTGTGAATGGAATAATCGAGTCAAAAGATATTTGAATTTGAAATTGCGCTAACTGTCCAAAAAAGGTATATCAATTTACAATCCCACACAGAGCATATGAGTGTGCCTGCTTTCTCCTGATCATACTAGTAGTGTACAATATTAAATTTTTTAAAGCTTTGCCACTGGTATTTAGTTGCTTAAATTTAAAATACTAGCTTTTTATTAATGCTAAAAGTTTCTAAACATTGTTACTTGCATTTCTGCATGTATGTATGCATGTGTGCATGCTTATTCCTCATGCACTCATTCCTAACTTTGCCCAGTTTTCTGTTGGGCTGTAGATCCATATTACTGTTGGGTACATATGATAAAGTAACTATACTTTGCTGTATTATGTGGCTGTTTTTGTTTTTCTTTTAACCTGCTTATGGTTTTTCAGAGTCACAATTTCACTTCANTCAAAATTTCACTTCATGATTTTTTAAGAATACACATATTCGTATATTTTAATCAAATTCAGAAATTGTTTATTTTATCGCTTCAGGATTTTTGTGCCTTGCTCAGCAAGACTTTTCCCACTTAAAGTTATTTAAAGAGAAACAACTGCTCATTTTTAAAATTAGTATCCATCCTATTTTGGTTTCATGTTTCAGAATAAACCTTTGATTCATCTGCATTTATTTGATATAAATACTAAAGTAAGGATCTAGCTGTAGTTTTTCCTTCATAAGGTTAGCCAATTGTCATGACATAGAATACTAAACAATGCATTTTTTCCTCATTGGTTTGAAATGCCATCTGACTTTTTTCTTGAGTAAACAGTTCTATTGGGAGTTAAAAAACAAACAGGGAATTTACCCAGAAAATGAAATAAACAAGATTGAAACCCTATTACAGACAAAGGAATGTAAAGTAATGTAAGACACTTCTTTCCTGAGTAGTACTTTTCTTATAAATTGTGCTTTTGTGTCACTGGATCTCAGACCAATAAAAGAGGATGTCATATTTTGAACATTAATTGAGCCCAGAGGGATAAATAAAGGTATTTTGTTATGTTTTTTGGCTTGTGTCACAGCACTAATATCACTTAAATAGACTGCTAGTTTTGCATATTTCTCTACCTGTATCAAGGTTTAAGTAATGCATTATGACTATGACTAGGCTTCTAAATATCACTTTGAAGTTAATTCAGTGTAGCAATCCATATGTGTTCACAAATAGAATATTAAAACTAAAGACCGCAATCCAGACACAATGAAGAAAGGTAAAGGAACTCAGATACACATAGTTTTCTTAACTAATATATAGTTTTATCCTCAGATTGTTGTAAGAACTAGTTATATGGTCTCTCTAAAGCCAAATATCAAGCTATTTATGATATAAATCTTATTTAAGCTGGAATGCTAAATAAAAGACTAGCCTGTCACTTGCATCACAAAATACTTTCAATTTGTCTTATGATATATGACATACATTATATATCTTTGGCCAAACATCAGGGAAATTTATAAATCTTTAATCACCGCATTCTGTGGAAGTCTGAACTTAATGTGGTTAAGTTCATTTTCTGGCATACATTTTCTATTACATGTTCTTCCCATGATCATTAAAATGCGAATATTTTAACTTTTAAGATAATGATTTTAGAAAATGTATTTCTTTAAATTTCTGAAAGATTCTAGTCATCTGTTTATGTCTTAATATATCTTTTGTTGAATAGAAAACATATACCTGGGTGAAAATAAAAAAATTACATCATAGAACTGCAGTGTTAATAATTATGGTAGCACTCTTGAAAAATTAAATATTTTGTAAACATTGGTTTAGTCTCATTTCTTCCCCCACTCATAAAGGCAGAGGAAAGTGAGGAAGAAAAAGCCATTTGATGCCACTCTACTAAAAATGGGTGATGTGCCACTAAAGGGTGTACGTAATGCCTTTCTGGCACCATAATGGAGTGGAATTAAGGTAGACCAAGGCAGTAGATTTTTCAAGAAGGCTCCATGGAGCACTGCCCTTGTTCTGTTTCAAGGGATTGCTTCTGCTTGTCTTTTGCCACACTTTCCCTTGTGTCCAAATGGCTATTAATATATGTCATAGTAATTTTTTGTTTTGATTTAAACCCTCACAGTTTGTATTAGCTTTCCATTTACTTTTAGTTTTCTTTGCAAATTTGTATTTCAAAGCACTCAATCATATTTGTCTCTGTTTCTGTTCATCTTTATTTATTTCTAAGTTTTTTCAAGCCTCCTATACGTCAGAATTTTCCTGAGGTAAATCTAATTCAAGACATGTTTATTTAAATATTTCTCTAAATCTAAAAAAAACAAAACAAATGAATAAATGAAAAGCAGAATCAGACACACCTGTAAATACGGAGAGCAGACTTATGGTTGCCAGAGGGGAGGTCGGTAGGGGATTGGCAAAATGAGTGAAGGGAAGTGGGAGACACAGGCCTCCAGTTAATGGAATCAATAAGTCACAGGAATAAAAGGGACAACATAGAGAATGCAATCAGTGGTATCGTAATAGCATTGTATGGTGGGTGACAGATGGTAGCTACACTTGTGAACATAGCATAATGTACAGAGAAGTTGCATGACTATGTTGAACAACTGAAACTAATGTAACATTGTATGTCAGCTATGTTCATATTAAAAAAAAGAAAGAAAAATATTTCCTCCAAAATTAATATAAAAACTTTCTGAAACTCTGATTAGGAGCCTGATGTGGGGCTCGATCCCATAACGCCAGGATCATGCCCTGAGCCGAAGGCAGACACTTAACTGCTGTGCCACCCAGGCGCCCCACATTTATATTTTTTTTCCCACAAACTGTTTGTTAAGATCTTTTGCTTGGTCTTCATCACCATCTTGGAATTTTTTCCCATTGACTTGCATGAGTTATTTATCCAAGATAACTGTGGCTGGAGAAGATGGGGCTAGGGAGTTGAACCCCTAGTAATTAAATGCTTTAGCCCAGACAAGGTCCAGGCTACTTCACCTTCTATGTTGTTGGTTATAACTATTCACATGGCTATGCGCAACTTAAGATCATGCAGACTAATTTCCTTTAAAATAATTTTGTGAAAATAATAACAAGTAATAAAATAATAAAACTGTGTATCATATATATTTATCATATATATATATGGCTTTGGTGGATATTGATTTCTAGGGTGAAAATTGTATTTTCTTAGAACTTGGAAGGAATTACACACTTATCTTCTATCAGATGTTGCTGAGAAGACTAATTTGTATTTTTTTGTGTGCATTTATTATTTCCTTTCTTGAAGCTTTTGGGGTTTTCTTTATTTTCCGTCTCCTAAAAATTCACAGTGATACACCTGTATGGAAATTTTTTTTCCCATCCTACTCAGCACTCTGTTTGAAAACAGATTCTTCCTTAAGATTGGGAAATTTTAGTCATTATTATTCAAAGGATTTGCCCTCTTCCATTTAATTATTTCTTTCTAGATAGCTATTTAGATTGACTTTTTCCTACTCATTTACAATTTATTAAATATAGCATAACATAAACATTTGAAAGTAGGCCATCATCAGATTTCTTCATATTATACCTTTAAACATTATTTTTACTACTATAATGCAATTAAAGTAAATCACACAGCATTCATTTTGCTAGAACATCTAACTAATTCTGAGGTTGTCCTGAATGATTATTCCCAATTTATTCACTTTTTCCTTTCCTACTCATTGCATGGTTATTTAAAAATAAAGCTTTTGTGGTATTTTGGAAACCATGGAGAATCACTGGGTGAGAGAAATGTATTTGTGAGTGATGATGGAAACAATACAAAAAGCAAAGACTAAGCATTAAAATGAGGGAAACAGATGAGCAGGAAAATGTGAGCAATGACATAAATAATAAGAGATATTTGGTTTGCCCATTTCATATTACTGATTCTTGTCTCATCATGGTCATTTTCTTGTATGTAATTACACATTGTTTTTTCTTTCCTCTTTGCAGCAGTTCTGTGAAACCTATATATTCACAGTTTTTATCTTTGCTATCTCATTCTTTTGAAAGACTCTTTCTTTATGTTGGCAACAAAGTCGAATGTTTTCTTTCTGATATTTCGATTTAGGTATATGGCTTTTGAATTTTGAATGTTATGATGATCACAATAAGCGTCATCTCCAGGTCCTTAATTCTAAAAATCAGTCAGGTTAAAGCATCACTGATGTTTTAACAGGTGCATCACTAATGATCAAATACGGGTACGCAGTAGGAAAAAATATTAAATATATTTGACAGAAGAAAAACTGCCCAGAGATTAAGGGATTTTATTTTTTATTGTCATCCTTTGTTTGCCCTCTACCTTGTTCATCATGAAGATCATCTCTAGCCTCAGAAAATGAAAGTACACTAAAGAAATCACACAAATGATACATTAGTGGTTGGAAGAAAATACAGTTTACTAAATAATTATTTTTTGATGAAAATAAGGAAGATCAATTTGTATGCTTTCTGATGATAGAGGTATCAGTGAGATTGCGAGTAACTCATCTGAAGAGTTAACACCTCTTCCCTAAAATGTTTCTGTAGTTGATTCTCACTATTCACAGTAGTTATGTTCTGTAAAATCGTTGTGAATACCAAATTAGGGAACACTAAACCATTGCTCCTAAGGAAACATAGAGTTAGATTCCCTGGTCACAGTGTTTCCGTCAACTGACTGATACATAAACTTTCATATGTGTTTCTGTTTCAGAACAGAATTTAATACATATTGTTGATCCACTCACATTGAATGCATGTCTGAGCAGTTTAACTAACACATACATTTTCCCAGTAAGGCACATCACAACCTTTTTACATTTAGGAATACCTGACAGTTGGGACCTGTCCTGGGAGCATGTTCAGCATTATGCTTGGGCATTTTATTTTATTTATTTATTTTTAAAGATTTTATTTATTTATTTATTTGACAGAGAGAGGGAGACCAAGTGAACAGGAGCAGGGAGGAGGATCAGAAGAAGAGGGAGAGGCCAACTCCCTGCTGAGCAGGGAGCCCAACTCGGGGCTTGATCCCAGGACCCTGGGATCATGACCTGAGCTGAAGGCAGATGCTTAACCAACTGAGCCCCACCCCCCCCGGCATCCCATATGCTTGGGCATTTTAAACAGCAAAATCACCAATAAAACGCATAAAAATGCAGAAAATTTGACACTAAATAAACTGTAAAAAGGACATTTTATAGT
This sequence comes from Ailuropoda melanoleuca, assembly GCF_002007445.2. Taxonomy (NCBI): domain Eukaryota; kingdom Metazoa; phylum Chordata; class Mammalia; order Carnivora; family Ursidae; genus Ailuropoda; species Ailuropoda melanoleuca. The sequence continues at coordinate 99,171,169 of NC_048222.1, read as the reverse complement.
TTGAGAGCAAAAACAAGAAGGCAGAATATTGTGCTGTTCAGCCTTACCTGGCACTGTGTGTATTGGGCCACTGTTCTGTGCATGAGCGAATGATGGTAGAAGTGCTGCAAGTATTGATTTGGGGGTTACAAATAAATTTTAGTGAGCAGGCAAATTTGCACATGCAAAATCCGTGAATAATGAAAATTGACTGTATTTGTTTGATTTGAGCCAGTTTTGGCAATTCAAATAGCCTTCTGTTTTTTCTTTCTAGTAGTAGTCTGATAGAATTGAAAGAATTTCGCCTTGCTTTGGAATGTTTATAATTACCTATGCTGATAAATAACCTTGGATTTGAAAGGATGAGAAACCGGCAGTAGTTTAAATTCTGTGGAGCAAACTGAAGGAAGAAAAAAATGCTTATTTCCACAAATTCAAGTTCATGATGGCACAACTGAAGGACAAAGCATTTTATTTTTTCTCTAAAGAACATCCCCTAAATGAGAAAGGTCTAAAACACCAAAAGGCTTTAAGCTCCTTTGGGGTGTTTAAGCAGTAATTTTTGAGCTGTGTTGTTCTAGATTTTTTCCACTGGTGTTTTGCCAGTCTTCTCACTGGCAAGGTCCAAGTGCCAAAGAAGACAGCGAAATGAGAGGTGTGCATGGCCGTCCTGGAGGGCTGTGCCTAGTGTCCACCCCATTTGGCCATGTGTTGGGATGGATCCAGGCTTCACAAGGGTTTAACAGAATCTAGGTACCATTCCATTTCTTGTGAGGGATTTTTCTCAGCACTGAGGAGGTTGTGGTGAGGAAGACTGGAAAGCTGTACATCTTCGTGGAACCCACATTAGAATAGGGTGAGTGATAGTAAACCAACCAACAAACAGAAAAGAGGCAATTAGAGGTTGAGTTACATGCTTTAAAAGAACTCAGTAGGGACACATGATGGGGGAACTAGATAAAGACACTAAGTTAGGTGCATTCTTGGGGGAAGTGAGACCTAAGCGGAGGTCTGGCAGACCAGAATCGGCCTGACGGATAAAGGACAGGGAGAAGAGCATCCTTGGTAGAAAGCATAGAAAGTTGAAAGGGCCTGAAAGAGGAAAGACTTGGTGTGATTACTTTTCAGGAGAAACCCAGAGGAGTTGCAGCATGGTAAGAGAGCCAGAGAGTGGGCCGTAGAAGCTCGAGAGATCAGTACGGGAGGCAAAGCACACAGTTCTTTGTAGATCATGGCAAGCAGCACGTGTGTTAATTTATGCATTTTTCAAGAGTCATATATATCTCAGACTGGCAGGTAAACAGTAAAAATATCCTACCCCTTAACAACTCCGCTTTATCGGAGTGAATGTCAGCAAAAATATTCAATAGGAAGAAGCCAATACTGTTTCTGTTCTCACAAAATAATTGTAGGATGACAAAATTATTTTCTTTTATTTGGATTTGCCTTAATTTTGTTCACTATAAGCAGCTCCCTAGAGCTTAGGTAACAAAGAATTTCTCTGCTTTCGGGGACTTTTGGTCGGTTGTGCTGTGAATGGTCCTATATAAATAAGGCTCCTGATACGACAGTTACGTTATAATTCAGGATCCTCAAAGTTTGTCCCTTAGTTGGTGCCGCAACGATCTTCTGAACAAAGCATCTGTCATCTTTGACTTCTGAACTTTTTCATTGTGAGAAACAGGAGATCACGAATGGGGAAAGCCTGGCCTCAGGGGTAAGGGAGGGGTCACCATTTTCCTCTTTAGCTTCCCAGTCTGAGGCAGAGTTAGGTGCTCCCAGTGAGGAAGAATGAGGTCCTCCCTGAAGCCATGTTGGAGGCTCCACGAATACTCTCCCCTCTGAAAGCAAGTGTGGAGAGAAATGTGAAATTTAATGTGCTGCTCTACTGATCGGTCCTCCTTGCCTTGGCCAAAACATGATCTTGTTTGGTTGAGAAAAGAGCTGCTTAAAAAACACATAATATCAGAAGGATGGCCATTTTCTAAAAACTTACATTTGCTCAATTCATTTGTCTAATGGAGCTACTAGAGCATGAGGTATTTTCATACTCTTTAAAATGGTAGCAGACAGAGTAAAGTTATTGCTTTGAGTATACCAGACCCTCAACGGAAGCTGTGATTCTCACTGTAATCCCCAAGGTCCACTACTGTTTTTATTTCCAGGTAATTGTGGTGATATCATGTACTTCAGTGTTTGTTTATGCTGCCAGGTCCAACATACGTCTATGGAATAAACTCTGCTTTCCTTGTGAAAAACAAAACGAAATGAAACAAAACACTCTGCTTTCCCTTTCTCCTTATCTGGGTGATAATAGACTTGGTGTTACATGTCTTTCAAAGGAATAGAAGCCAACCTAAGAACAGTCCCTTTGAATCTTCTCCTATATGCCTTATTAAAGTATTCATGCTTTCTGAATAGCTTGACAACAGGGTTTCCTTGGAGGGAAACTGTTAAAACTCAATAACTTGGTAAAATTGAAAGATGAATATACTTTGTTGTATTACTAGAAACATGATAAGGGAAATGAAATCCAATGATAAAATATCAGGACCTCAGAACCCCAGGAGAGATGCCATGCTAAATAGTAAAGACAATAAATTGTCAGTCTTTGGGGGATGCTTTCTAGGGAGAAAGATTTCAAGATCTCTCCTGATAGTCTATCTAATCAGAAAATAGCTCTTCTTGTCAAGAAGTTCTGTCTTATGTCTAACATAATTTGTCTTACTGTAATTTAAATATCCTTTCTCTTATTCAACCCTTTAAAAAGAATAACAAAAAATTCTCTGCTTCCTCTGCATGATAGGACTCCATTTACTTAAAGATGGTAAATAAACCATTCATTTATTTCCTAAGTAAGGGACTCAACTCGGGCTTCTCCAAGTACATGAGTTCATTCTCTGGTTTATTTTTTTCCTCATATATAACTTCATTCCTATTTTGTTTTATTTAAGAAAAAAGAATTGCGACCTGGTAGGTGCAATAGTAATAATTTCTAGCAAATTCTGACGATGGTTGAGGCAAATATTCAAGATAATATATCATTTAATATTGAATACATTCCAATATTACATTTAGTTTTGAAATAATGACATTATATTGATGATACTCACTCAGTATGTAGGTTAAGATCTTGCTGACCTTTTTTTTTTTTTTTTTTTTTTTACTTAAGTATTCTTGTGTTTGGTTAGGAATCCTAACTGCTGCTTGTTAGCTACGTAGTATTGGATCAGACTAGTTAGCCTCTCTTGGCTTTAATTACGTTATTTGTGAAATGTGAATAATGTGATATTGTCTCTGTAAAAATATTTAATGACCTACTAGGAGTGTAGTAAGTGCTCAAAAAATGCAAATTTTCTTCCTGAGTACGTTTTATTTCTTCTATGCATTATTTCAAGTTAATACATTTATTCATAGTGAAATAGATGTTTGTTGAACTTTATTCTATCTTTTTTAAAGTAGGCTCCATGCTGGGCCTGAATGTGGGGCTTGAACTCATGACCCTGAGATCAAGGCCTGAACTGAGATCAGGAGTAGGATGCTTAACTGACTGAACCACCCAGGTGCTCCAACTTTATTTTTAATAAACTTTTTATAATGTGGCCCTGCTCCCTCTATTTTCCTTTCATACTTTAGTGGTGATATTACTTTCCTCAAACATAAATTATAGAATGGAAATCAGATTTATGGAGGTTGGTTTGCTTTTTACAAATTCACTTTGGAATCTATTCAGTATTTACTCTTCTAAAAGGCTTCGAGCTGCATATCTTGTGATGTCCTCTGTAATATTAAATATTGAAATTAGAATGATGTTATCTATAGTTGATATGCTACCTCTCTGTAGTTTTGTAGGGACTTTCACTTCTGGGTTAGAGCTGACTTTCTTCTCAGAAATACTGAGTCATCATTTCTTTTAATCTTCACTGTTTCTGTAAGTGCTTTAGGAAACATGCTCTTATATTCTCATATAAAAATATATTAAGTTTAAATTTAAATTTTTCATTTCTGTTTATTTTCACTCTGGATTTCTACATTCATGTTAGAACATATATAGAACATACATATCACAGCTAGTGGTAAAATTTGAAAGCAACTTCGTTTTACAATTATAATTTATAATTACATTAATTATGCCTTAATTCATTTCCTTTCACCAGTTGATGGGAAGATGTTTCTTCCCTATTCCTTTTATCTTCTCTCACCCAGATAAAGATGAAAGTCTGTAATACTTGGGATTCATCAGCAGGTTTCTACTACATGGCTGAAAATTGTGCCTTTCCATAATCCACAAGTACCTTCCAGGTATATTTCCTAAGACTCTGTGCCAGGCCTTCTGAGGCAGCAAACCCAGAGTCATCTTCTCCCAGCATGTTACAGATACGCTAGGAGGAAAAAGACAAACACACTAAAGATTTGAAGATGGGATGCTTATGTCCCTAAACATACGTAGCTTGTGGATCTAGAAAATGCAGAGATCGTTATGATTGATGAAACTGGAAAATACCCTTTATTTTGTGTTAATGTGGAAATAAAAGAAAAGAAGTCATGGGCATAACCGGTGACTCTTAAATTTGTAAGGTACCCAGAAAAGTTCCTAGCACGTAGAGGGAAACCAGTGAAGAATGTGAGATGAAGTCCAGAGAATGGCTGTTTTCGACTGTGTGAGCACACACGTAATCCCACAGCAGGACTTGTCACATTAGTCTAGAAATGGGACTTGGGCCAAGCAGGTGAACTGGGCCACTGGAGCAGAGTGCAAGCTGGACTCCTGGCTGCAAGATTGTTTGGGGGAGGCGGGGCTCTTGCAGTTCTTGAGAGTCCCGGGGAGAAAGCTGAGATCAAAGCTATCTAGCCAAAATGGAGACACAAGGACGGTTTTGATGAAAAGAGACTTCCAGGTTTCAAAGCAGAACGAGGGCACAGGGACGTATGTATGTGTGGGAGGTGGAGTTAAGAGAGCAGAGTCAGCGAAGCAGGTGCAGGCAGAAGCAGAGTCATTGTGCAGACAGCACATTCTCTTATCTGGAGGAAGCTGTTGGGGCTTGACTCTGGGTTATAGGACAGAGATGCCTGATCTCTGCTTTTATCATCCTCACTGGGAAATCACTTGTTACTGGTTTATCAAGTTCAAACTTTGCCTGGTTTGTAAAATCCTCCCTTAACATTATGTACTCTTTGGAGAACAAACTCTCTGCCCTCGTCAATATCCCCTTTCTTTCACAAATATTTTTAGTACCTCCTAAGTGCCAGACACTTTGCCAATGGGAAAGAAACTGCCCTCAAGGGGTCTGTAATCTAGGGAGTCACTTTATGAACCTCCAAGGACGTTTTAAAGTTCCTGAGCACTTCCTAAGGGAGTGCCTTCAGACTCTCCTCCAACTACTCAAGAGCTTAGTACAATCTAGATTTATACAATTCTTATTTGTCAGTCATGCCTCAATAGAATGTATTATTTTATATTGTATTATTTATTTTATTATTAATGTTTTATATTATTATTTTATTATTTTGTTATATTTTTAGCTTAGATACGTTCTTCAACACAAACTCAAAATTCTCGTGCACTGTGAAGTTTTTCTGGAGCATTTTAATCGTCACTGTCCCAGTGTCTTCAGAACTTCCAATCTATTTTAGCTATCTTGTGAAATTATAGACTTCTCAGAGCTGGAAGAGATTTAACATCATTTATTTAATTAACTTAAAATATGGAGAAATGAAGCCCGAAAAGATAAGGTGATTTAGTTAAGGTTAACACAGCTATTTACAGAAGAAGCCAAGATTCGTACAATAAAACTTGTGACTCTTGCATCAGTCAGATGTCTGACAAAATGCTGGGATATCACAGATACTCATTGAATGATGGCTGTTAGTCCCTAGGCATCAGTCTTATTCCTCACTAGACTATAGTTTCTTTAAGAATCATGTGTACTTTACACTTGCATTGTGTATCCTGGATTACCAGCACAGAACTGAGCCAGTTGTAGGTGCTAAGCATATATTTACTGATTGTTAACACGAACTTCTTTCATATTGTCTTCATATGGAGGAAGTAGAAATCGTGAAAGAGAACTGCCACACCAACGTTAAGACCTATTATCATTGTGTCTTTATTGTGAAGAATATTCGGGCTCCCAAGACTTTCAGTGGAGCAATGAGCATGTGCTGGGGCTGTTACTCTAGTAAAAATGATTATTGATTATTTATATTGCAAAGAAGTGACTGTTGTGATCTGCAAATATTTTTAAAGCTACCATTAAGCAGCCACTCCTCAAATTGGAATTAGTGATTATGGGACTGCCAAGAATCATTGCGTCCCACAAGTCAAGGGAACATGGCTCCCTTTTTGTTAATAGATATTTCAATCTCCTAGCCTTAAGTTAAGACACAGTTTAACTGCTTCACAGATAAGGAGGTATTGTTCCAATGGAGAGGAGCATTAGAAGCCTGAATCCCTATGTTATTAATGTTTTACTTGCTGAAGAATCTTCTTTAGTTGATACACATCTGAATTTATTTTTTTATTTTATTTTTTTTAATAGACATGTCTTTTTTTTTTTTTAAAGATTTTATTTATTTATTCGACAGAGATAGAGACAGCCAGCGAGAGAAGGAACACAAGCAGGGGGAGTGGGAGAGGAAGAAGCAGGCTCACAGCAGAGGAGCCTGATGTGGGGGCTCAATCCCATAACGCCGGGATCACGCCCTGAGCCGAAGGCAGACGCTTAACCGCTGTGCCACCCAGGCGCCCCTACACATCTGAATTAAAAGCAAATTATTGTACCTTATACTAAGGGTTTAGGAAAGCAAATACGAAGCTTTGCTCTGTCCTATCATTGGAACACAAGGAGGTTGATTATTACATCCTGGGGTGACAATTGCAGCAGGGTCAATTTTCACAGTTGAAGAAATGTTATAATGGTGGGTCTTTCTTTCTCATCTGGCCAGGGAATATATTAAATAAATGTCTATAGATCTTCCTTTCTTACACATTCTAAAATAGGACCATGTTCAGTTTTGAAGATTTCAGTGAGCCCAGTCCCTTTTAATGTTTGCAAGATACAGATCTATCTAGAAGGCAAAGGTGATCAAAATACAAAAGACACATAAACACCTCCATTCCTAGGGTAAAACCCACCATTAAATCAAGAAGGTCTTCTTGCTTCCCAGGAAAAATAAATAAGTAAGGAAAAAGATGTAATAACTGTGATACATAATAAAAATGCTTTCTCCACATCATTTACAAAAACCGCAATCTTCTTATCTCCAAAGTAAAAATCTTCCTCACCTCACATACTTCATGATCCCAGGGGACATCTTAGGACATCAGCACAGTTACTTCAAAGTAATAAGAGACAGGCCTTCTCACTATCCAGCTGTGTTTACTTTTCTTCCTCTTGCTCTCTATGTTTCTGTCCCATCCCCTAAATTTTCTTCATTTCACCATTTTCTTAGGGAATGAGTAGTGTGAAGGAGTATAACCTTAGAAAGAGAAGCAGAAACCCAATTTCCTAAATTACCTGGACTTGATGCATTTTGACACTTACCAAGAAACCTTATCTATCTTCCAGTTTTATAGTCAGAAATGTCATGTTAAATTAAGGAAGGCAGTAACAACTAGGAGAGAGTTAAACTCATATGTCACTGCACTGAGAGAGATGGAGAATCACACAACAGAGACATGCCATGGAACAGGTCTTAAAATATTTAAAGCGTTTAAAAAATATTTTCTGACATGGAGGCTTGTTATAAGAGAAATACGGTCATCCTAGTATTCTGGGAGGGGCAGAAGAAAAACAATACAGATTAGCTAGTCTTTTTTTATTTTTATTTATTTTTTTTAGAAAATTTCAGTCCATTCAGTCACTCAGCTTTTTTGTTGGATTCTGTTCAGTTAAAAACTCCATCCTATGAGTTATTTTATTCCTATAGTACTTTTTTTCTTTTTAATTTTATTTCTTCTGTCTTGGTAGTGACAGCCTGCTGATGTCCACTATTAGCATGGACATCATGAATGGATTGTGAAGCAATGAAGATGTGTATCTTTCTAATAAAGAACAAATAGAGATAAATGCCCTTCCAATAATACTGCTAACAGCAGAGAATATTACAATAAAGTGTCCATTTTCTGAGACTATTTTTGTTTCATGTAACTGTAGATATGGAAATTCAGTGGAAAGTTGATATTCATTTATTCTTTCATTCATTTTAAGATTAACACCGTCAGTCGTACCATTGGGCCAGAAGTCTTATATACTAGTCCAGTGATTTCTCAAAGTGTTGTCTGAGGATCTCAGGGATTCTTGATACTCTGTAAGAGGGCCCATGAAGTCTAAATTATTTTTATAATATCAAGGCATTGTCTTTCTGCTTTGTATACTTTGTGCCGATGGGGCAAAAACATCCATTAGCGTAAAGTAAGGCAGTGGTACCAAACTGTACTGAGGAGCTATGACATTCATCACTATCACACATACATTAAAAAAAAAGACAAGAAAAAGAAAAAAAAAGATTTGCTCAAGAATGTCAATCGTAAAGCAGTAAAAACTGTTGATTCTGCTGAATCTCAACCCATCAGTAGACATCTATTTGTACTCTGTGAAACAAACTGAAAAGTATATGCGAAGCACCTGGTTAATTGTATACTAATTTCATAAACCACCGCTTTATTTGGAAGAGTAACTGACAAACTAGGGTTACTTAGACTTGGTTATTTCGGCAACAGTTTTTGGAAAAGAGCAAGGTAAATCTGTCCCTTTAAGGAAAAATAATGGACAGTTTTTGTTGCCAGTTAAAATAGTCAAGCTTTTATGTAAAAAATAGACTTTTGGAAAACTTGTATCTGTCACTGTGAGTTTGTCACCTTCCCAATAATTAAAGACTTCTCAGATAAGAGTAGTGGTAATACGAAGGAATGTAAAATTTTGATATTATATGATGAAATGTATCAACATTTGGAAGATGTGCTTAATTTATTGAATCAGTATTTTCCAAATGACCAATGCATAATATTACAGAACTAGTCATGGGTAAAAGATCCAAAGCACAGGATAGAACAGTGGATTTTAATGGAACAGAGTACAAAAAGTTCATTTATATGGTTTTAGATTCCACATTACAACTAACCTGTAAAAAACTACCAGTTACCAACTTTTAAGTGTGATCCAAAGAATAATATCCACAATTGTCTGAAAAGGCTATCAAAATACTTGCCACTTTTTAAACTAATAGATATGTGAGGACAGATTTTCTTAATATATGTCCATTAAAGTAAAATACAAGAATCCAGCTCTCTCCTTTTTTAATATTACAGATGTTCGTGAAAATGGAAAGCAGTGCTTCTCTTCTCACTCTTCTGGACAATATAGTTTTCATAAAAGTCTTTATGAATAGGATCTTGGGAGGGGCTTCATACTATTGTTTTTAAATGAACATTTTAAAAATATTTCAGTTTTAATTTAAAATATGGGAAATAGGAAACAGTATAACTCTTATAAACAAAGTCTCGTTACAGTCCTTGATAAATTTTAAGAGTGTGAAATAATGATGAGCCCAAACTATTTGAGAACTGCTGTCCGAGTCTATGGAGATTTTCTACTGGTGGGACTTCAAAAGGTGAATTGACAACATGATAGAAAAACAGAACTTACAAATTTGGAACTTGAGAATTTTGTTTGACTGACGTCCTACACTAAAGTTTATGGGAATTATTATATTTGGGGAAAATTGATCCTTTTTTTTTTTAAAGATTTTTATTTATTTATTTGACAGAGAGAGAGAGACAGCCAGTGCGAGAGGGAACACAAGCAGGGGGAGTGGGAGAGGAAGAAGCAGGCTCCCAGCGGAGGAGCCTGATGTGGGGCTTGATCCCAGGACTCTGGGATCACGCCCTGAGCCGAAGGCAGACTCTCAATGACTATGCCACCCAGGTGCCCCAAAATTGATTCTGTATAGGGATCAAAACTTTTGGTGGGGCCCTGCTGCTGATCGTCTTTCAGACCCCACAGAATTGACCCAAACAGAGAATTTCATTGGAAATTTTAACCCAGTGCCAAGTCCAGCTCAATGATATTTATCATCTTGCTTTTTCTCCCACTTTCAGCAGGGAATAAAGTTTATCTTATGCTAATATGGAAAAAGCAAAATAAACACTAGAGAAAAATTCCTTTAAGGCAATTTTGTAATAGATTTGTCAAATCCAAGTAAAAATAAATCTATTTATCTGAAGAGTAGTCTTTTCAGAAATATTTTAAGGTAAAAGTGTGCACATACACTTTTGTTTCTCTGACAGTCTTGAGATTAGGTTAAAACTAAGGGAAAATATGCACTTTTTTTTTGGTTTCTGAACAGAAACCTGTATGTGTGATTATACACTAAGGACCAGAAAGTTTTTTAGTTATTGAAGGGAAAATTACCATGGTCTATTAATGATTTGGGGACCATTAGATAATTATTTGGCAAAGATTACATGAACTCCCCACTTCCTTTCTGTAGTCTAAGAACACACAGAAGTCTTTTTAGAGTCTAGAGATGGAGGTGGCCTTTGCATATATACAAAGAACGTGAGGCATAAAGGGAAAGATAAGTAGATTTGATGACATAAAACTAAAAAAGAAAACCTGTATTACTCATTTGAAAAATTAAAAAAAAAACAGATTGGTACAATGTTTCTAATACATGCAATTGACAAATGGTTCACATTTGTAGTGCATAATGCCTGTAAAGAGCTCCTACATGTCAGTAAGGAAAAGGCAAACAACTCAATATAAGAAATGTTAAAGATCAGGAAACACAATAATAAGAAGAAATGCATATATTCAGCCAATATATGGAGAATTTGTCAAAATGACAATATTATAAATGTTGGAGCTATTCAGAGTTGAGGGTGTTTCAAAGACTCTCATGCCCAGTTGGAAGGATTTTTTTCTTTTTATTTATTTACTTTATTAATATTATTTTTTAAAATAAATTCAATTAATTAACATATCATGTACTAGTTTCAGAGGTAGAGGTTGGTGATTCATCAGTCTTCTATAACATCCAGTGCTCATTACATCACATGCCCTCTGTAATGTCCATCAACCAGTTACCCCATTCCCTACCCCCAACCCCTCCAGCAACCCTCAGTTTGTTCCCTACGATTAAGAGTTTCTTATGGTTTGTCTCCCTCTCGCTTGTGTCTTGTTTTATTTTTTCCTCTCTTCCCCTATGATCCTCCATTTTGTTTCTTAAATTCCGCATATGAGTGAGATCATATGATAATTTTATCTCTCTGATTGCCTTATTTCGCTTAGTGTAATACCCTCTAGTTCCATCCACGTCAGTGCAAACAGCAAGATTTCATTTTTTTGATGGCTGAGTAGTATTCCTTTGTATATATATATCACATCTTCCTTATCCATTCATCTGTTGATAGACATCTGGGCTCTTTCCATAGTTTGGCTATTGTGGACATTGCTGCTATAAACATTGGGGTCCAAGTGCCCCTTCAGATCACTACATTTGTATCTTTCGGGTAAATTCCTAGTTGTGCAATTGCTGGGTCATAGGATAGCTCTATTTTCAACTTTTTGAGGAAACTCCATACTGTTTTCCAGAGTGGTTGCACCAACTTTCATTCCCACTAACAGTTTAAGGGGGTTCCCCTTTCTCCACATCCTCACCAACATCTGTTCTTTCCTGACTTGTTATTTTGAAGGATTTTAACTTGGCCAAATGTGTGTCTAAGCTAGATAGTCCACATCTAGTAATTTATCCTTGAGATATTCATGTCTATGCAAAGATCTAAGTATAGGATGTTCATTGTCTTCAATGGTGAAAATTTAGAAGCAAGTTAAATGGCTAGTAGTCACAAATTAGTTAAATAAATGATAGCAAGTCAATTTGACCAGTTTTGTAGTCATGAAAATATATGTAGTTTTATATAGAATGAGAAGAAATTTCATCATATGTTAAGTATAAAATACTGTGATTATCTTTATAAAAATGCTATGTGTGTGCATATAATACTAGTCTATATGCATTAATAAAATGTCTTTGGAAGATATACACCAGACTACTGAGAATTGCTTTATGTCAGTGATGTGGTTATAAGAGATTTTCACTTTCTTTTATTGTTTGATTTATCTCTTCAAGTTCAATATTAATTAAATTGAATTTTCCTAGTGTGATTTCCCCAAGTTTCAGTTATAAATTCATTCATTTCTGTATTACAGGAGAGTGGGGAAGTGTCAACTAGATTGCAGTGGCCAGCTCCTCAATTATAAGACATTAATCACTTAAAAGGAGGGAGGAGCTCACAGAGGGTTTACTCCCTAAAACTGAAAAGGCCCAGCGTGACCAAAACTTAAGAATTAATTTATATATCAGATCAGTTATTTAAGTTGTATCCCTTGTGAGTTGATTAGGTTCTTTGATTTCACTAGGAAAATTCAATTCAATTAATATTTAATGAGCATACTATATTCAGGCAATGTGTTTAATCCAATTATGTTTACCGCAAATACGTTCTCACTGTAAAATTTTTAAAAAATGTAAAGGAAAGAAAAAAGAGTACAAACATAGTACAAGGCAGTGTATGAATTACCACATAATTATAAGCCAGCAGAAGCTACAAATTCAGAGATCCATGAATTAGTTAAACAAATGATGACAAATCAATCTGACAGATTTTTGTATAGTCATGAAAATACATATAGTTTTAAATACAATCAGAGAAGAAATTGCATCATATATTGAATATAAAATATTGTGATTATTTTTATATTAAATATTTTATATTATAATATTTTATATTAAAATACTCTGGGTGTATAATACACGTCTATATGTAACTGCAGAGAAGGAAAAAAATGGGATAATCTGGAATATGAGCATTGAGGAGGAGGAAATTAACTGGGTCTGGGACAACAATTAGGATTTAGTTCAGAGACAGATCTTGGAGGTCCTGGAATAGATTCTAGAAATCACAGAGAAATAAATTATCACAACTCTCTCATTCACTTATGGAACATTTTCTGTGATTTTTGATGAATTAAGAACAAGGGTTTGCTATAATGTCCCTGATCATGTTTGTTACCTTCCGAGTTTTTAAATATTTTTGCCTTATGAAGAAATGACTGAATAAGAACTAACCTATTATCCAGGCAGGTAATTAGCATTTAAAGACACTTTTTTCTTTCTATGCATTCTTTATTGTCATATCAGCAGTTCTTCTTTAAAAGCTTATATGAGTGAGCTAAATTTTTTTTTTTTTTGCATTTATTATCAGCTGCTAGCTTCTTTTTTTCCTTAGGTAAGCACCGCTATAGATCTAGTGACCTTTGTTTTGTGAATGAGGAGACTGAGGCACAGAGGCTAATGTCACAGGCTGTAGAAGAACCGAGATAGGATCCGCCATTCCCTCGTGCCAGGCCCGGTGGCCTTTTTACTGCGCCATGATGCTTTCAAATATACCGTATGTTTTCCGCTTTCCAGTGTTTAATCGCTCTCTGTGGTTGTTATTTGTTCATGGAATTTATTTTGCTCTTTCACATCACTGAAGGGAGATTTTATCTTTAGTGCTTTGGAGTCTGAAAGCGTGAATGTGTCTTAAAAATGTAGGTCTAACTGCTTACAAAGATCAACGAGCCCTTGACTGCTTTCTCTAAATATTATTTATGGTAGGTGTTTGAATTGTCTCCTTGACTGAAATGCAAGGAATAACAATGTGAAAAGCAATGAATTTGTAAAAATCTACAGGATTAATTTCAGAAGTATCATTCGTCTTAATGCCTTTGGCTTTACTTGTGAGACCAGAATACAATTTTCTTTTGGCATTGGTCTTTTAATCTGAAAAACTATGAAGATAATGTATTTGATTAAAAGAGTAACTATGGAAACAAACTAAATTTTCTACTACAAATAATTTTATCCAATACAGTTGAAGAGTTTGAAAAGCCAATTGCCGTGGCTTCTTTCTAACTGAATATTACCGATTCTTGAAAAGTTGTCCAGTTCCCAGAGGTTCTGAAGCAGAAAGAAACAAAAAAATTTAGAAGATAAAGACATGAAGGGGAAGGAGAAACATCTTTAGATTACTGTCACTAGAGTTTACAAATTCTTGGGCATCAAATTACGGCCTGGCACACTGGGATTGGAGAATTCTGTCATCTTAGTGAAGCTCTCCTGGATAAGTTACTTTATCCCTTTACATGTCACTTTCCTTAACTATGACGAATTGGGAGAGTCTGAGGACCGATGGCTCTATCATTCTGTAGATAGATTATTTCACAGGCCATTTGGTGTTTCAAAAGGATATGAATCCTATGTTCCATTCATCCTAAATCCTGGAGGAGGAGCAAAGCTTTAAAATAATTTCAGAGAATTATGACATCATATGATTCTGTTTTCTGTTCTCTTTATTTTAATTCTATTTGACCTTCCTTGTCCATTTTATTTACTATCAAGTCTTCCACTGCTGTCCTTGTGAGATACCTGATGTGGATACCTGGCTCTCTCTCTTGTATCACTCCACACTTGTATATCCACTTGTCTCTTAAATTGGATTAGAACTTAACACATTTAAAAGGGACTCCTTATAGCCCACTGCCAGACAACACCCTTAAACCCGTATTTTCTTTCTCGTCGCTTAACCTGATTGAGATTGTCTTTGTTAAGAGTTATACTTTTTACGTGTCCTTCTTGCTCACAAAAACCCCCTTCTTACTAATTTAAATACTTGTGCAGTTCTGTCATTTCTGTCTCCAAATTGGAAAATTTCTCCTCATTCCTATTCTTACTCGTATGGCCACAAACCTATGTCATACTTTTGTTACAACAGAGAATTCATTGTCTTTGGGTTCAGTCTTTCTTCCTTATAATCATTCAGCACACTTTATTTTCCTGATGTACATATTTGATCATGCACTGCTCCTTTCAGAAATGATCTGTGGCTTTTCATTGCATCGAAAACAATACAGTCTTCTCAGTCTAGACTTTTCAGGGTCTTCACTTTTTGGCCTCATCCTTCCATTCTAACTCCCTCCTAGACATCCTCTACTAATCAGATTACCTACCATTTTTAAATCCATATTGTTAATTACAATATAGATTTGGCTCTGTGTAAAAGAGACCCCATATGATTGTGACTGAACCATATAAAAGTTTAATTCTCTGTCACATAATAACCCAGATTGCTGATGTGGTCATTGAGGAGCCCAGACTCTACCACCTGAAGCATTTTGCTCATTCAGCATAATCAGTGGTAACTGTGTATCATGTCTCCACTTCCTGTAGCATGAAAGAGGAAGTGGGAAAGAAGAACACACCCTCTGCATTTGAAACATTCTGGAATTTGCATGTACCCTTTCTTTTTATATGTCATTGGCCAGAGAGAGAGAGAGAACCTGGCCATACTAGTTGCATAGAAGGCTAGAAAATGTGATCTTGATACTAGTCCAATATATGCATAGTTAAAATTGTTAATACAATGGAAGAAAGGGAAAACCAGCTAAGAGATAGCCAGGAATCTTTCTCACACTCCCTAAGTTGTTGTTAGTGGTGGTCTTCCACTCTTCTTCCTTGTCTTTCTCCATCTCCCCTTCTCTCCTCTTTCTCCTCTTCTCTCTTCCTCCTCCTCCTGTCTCTTCTCTTGTTCCTTCTCTCCTTAGCTCCACGGCTTTTGTTATCATTTTCTTTGCTGAGCTGTCCATTCCTTTAGTTTTATCTCCATTGCTAAAACTCCTGTCCATCGTTTGGATCTAAGCCAAAACTATACTGTTCAAGATTCTACAATTTTAAATCAATCTATTTTCCTCTTGATTTCCTTTTGAACACACATGTTGTACTTTATTATCTCATGTATGATTTTTCATCTCTAAGTTTTCAGATTGTGGGCATGTACTAAATCTTATTCATAGCTTGGTTCTATAATATTTATCTACACCACTGTGTATATTAATATTTGAGAATTAAATGTTTTGGCATCTAAAATGCTCTAGGAATTACTTTATTTCACTTCACCCCATCAACAAACAAGCCACTCAAAAAAAAACAAAAACAAAAAAACAAAATAAATAATAGGACTCAGAAGTTACGTAAATTGACTAAGGTTATTCAACTAGTAAGTTGTAGGGAAATATTCTAATTCACCAAATGGTAAGCTTGCCATAGCCTGTTTGCTGCAAGACAATTTGTGGAAATTAGATTGGTTGAAATATTGAGATTTTTCTTTTTCAAAAGTTGATATTTCCTAGAGCTTCATGGATTTCTTTTGCTTTGTAATTTTCCAGTCCAGCTTGATTGAATATAATCTTTATGGATTAACATTGTTCTTGTGTTTAGTAATTTTATGAAGATATGTGTCTTTTCTGTAAAAGCAATGTATTATCTTGTATCTCTTGTCCACCCATCTCGTTCATGTTTCATTTTACCTTTGAATCACTTTCTGCATCAGTCTCTGGAAGATCTGAGTTTTGATAGGACTTCAAAAATTATTTTTTTCTTTCCATTGTACCATGCTGCCTTATTGATTATGTGCTTGAAAGTCTTGTTGAAGTAACTTGAAATCTCTTGCTAGGAAACACAGCATACTTCATCCATGTTAGATAATGGTCTTAAATAGCTTGTTAATTTTTTGTGACCAAAAATAATGTCAATATCTTGTTTCTAACTTGGAGAGCACTATAAGTATCAAACTTCCATGAGTTAAAAGTTTTCATTGTACTGGGCACTAATTTTTGATCTTCACAAATAAGGAGATCTTGTAAGCATATTATCTAAATCTTCATATGTAAGTTTGGAGAAAACATCAGCCCTGCATTTTAATCAGTAAAGCCATAAGCTATTATTTCTCATCCCTTGATATCTTTTTTGTCCCCACCCTTCTCAAATAACAGTTACTTTTGCTGCTGGATGTGCTCTGACTTCAAATCCAGGTCTATACCGGTTTCTGGGCCAATCAGAGTTATCAGCAAAAAGATCATTACTTTTTGCTAAACCAATTGGTGGGCTTCCAACAAAGTTATCTTGTTAATCATTTCTGATACTTCAAGTGTGTCAGGAATGAACCCCAAGTGCCATGTAGCTTCTGAGCTACAGTCTAGCCTTTCTCTAAACTTTGCCCCTAATTTTGACCTAATTCACTGGACTAAGAGCTATTATAGACATTATTTAATTGACTGATTCTGTGTGGACTCCAAACAAATTTTTTGGTATATATTGTTCTTTCACTGACTATCAGAGACACAATCTACTCTTGTTTATCTCAATCTCCCTTTTTATCCTTCTCTCATTAGCCTCTCAAAAAAGGCCTGGTACAAAGATACAGAAACCACCACAAAAACTTCTTAGGAAAATCTTTCCATTTTATTTTTCCACTTAGGTTATACTTCCAGAATGATTCATCACTGATCAAAGTTATTTAAGTTAGATGAGAAAAAGACATACAAAACCAAATTCCCAACAGCAGCCAAGTTACCCTATTGTGTATGAGACAGGTAATGTATTTATGTATTTAGCCCACAGTAGTTAACACGTATTTACTTACAATGTGACTTTCTGGTTGTCACTTAAATTTGTCAAGGTGAACTAAGAATAGCAAGATTCCCAAAACTAGGTCATAATCTTACACAGTTATTTCCTTTGAATAGAGAAGCAGAAAATGAACCACGTTAAGTGCTTCAGTTCAAAGTAGTTGTTATTACATCCTTGTTTCTTCCAAGGCATTCTCTTTTCTACCTCTCATTCCCTGGTGAATACCCAAAGCAATAAACAGACACTAATATTTCATGTGAGGATGACTGTTTCATATTTGCTTTATAGAAATTGTAAATATTTAGACTGTTTCAAATGATAATAATTTCTACTTTTTGGATATCTCCATTTGGAGAGTTGTCTCTGTGGTGGTTCAAGTATTTTATAAGTGGTTTAAGAGCTTAATACACCAAATAATCCATTCGCATTCTTGTTCCTATTTAAAGAATGCAGACCTCATGTATTATAATTTTTTTCCATTTTATTGGCATCAATTCAGAAAATATGGCCAACCAGTTGGCATCCAAGGGTTTTGCTACTTCTGAAGAGATTAGCATATAAACACATCATAACATATGGTTAAAGGTTCATCTACAGGTGTGACAGCTTCTGGATCTTGTTGCCCTAAATCAATTTAATAGTCACTGTGCTGGGTTAGCTGCCTTGGCAGAGGTATTTAACTGTTTTTTTTTTTTTAAAGTATCTACACAATATGGATTGTGTGAGCATTTACTATAATTGCAATAAATTCAGTAGTTCCAGTGTCTCAGTAGAGATTAGGGAGGTGAAATTACCTTCTCTAGGACACTCAAGGTCATAGGTGCTGTTCTTTCTGGTGAGAATTACCAGTCAAAAATCCTTAAGTTTAAGCTTATTTTTTTCTAATATTTTCCTCTCTTAACTTTTCCCATTTTGAACTTTACTGTTAGTTAGAAAGAAAGGAAATATTATCATCTCTTTCAGTGATGAACTGTATTAACAAAGGAATATCAATTTTAATGACCCCAAATGGAAATATCTGAGTTCAATACCACATATCCAAGGACCACTTTGGAAAATGTATCATGTATTTGTTATTGGAACTGCATGCAGGCTTATGAGTTAAAAAAAAAAAAAAGAGGATTGAGGTATGCATTTTCTATTGTTGCAGTAACAAATTGCCATGAACTTCATGGTTTAAGACATTCCAAATTTATTTTCGATAGTTTTGGAGGTCAGAATCTGAAGTTAGTCTCAATGAACTAAAATCAAGGGTGTCAGCAGGGTTGCATTCCTTTTTGGAGCTGCTAGGGGAAAATCCATTTCCTTGCCTTGCCCATCTGCTGGAGGCCACCTGTACTCCTCCTCCATCTCAACTTTAGCAATGGCAGGTCTTGTCTTTCTTGCATTGCTCTTGCATTTTTCAGATTGTATCACTGTAATGCTTTCCTTCTTCTGCATTCGTCTTCCAACAATAAAGGCCTAATTATACTGGAACACCTGATTAATCCAGGAAAATCTCTCCATTTCAAAATCAGATGATTAGGAAGCAGCCGTAAATCCATCTGCAATCTCAATTCCTTGTTGCTGTGTAACTTAACATATTCATAGATTCCAGGAATTAGGAAATGGGAATCTTTGAGGGACCAGTATTCTGCCTACCAGAAATGGAAACATTTTTTAAAAAGAACAAAAAACAGGAAGGTGTGAAGGAAAAAAAAAGAGTCAGTCAGGAAAGCAGCTTTCTAGTTCCCTCTGTACAGCCAACTAGTAAAGAAACTCAGAAAAGCTATTCAGTTTCTCTGTTTCACAGTTTACCATTTCAATAAATTAATAATAAATACTATCCACTGGGAGCCTCTGGTATACCATTCACTCTTTCATGTACGTGTTATCTCATTTAATTCTCAGAACAATTCTACTCCACTTTGTAGATAATCCAACTTGAGGCACACGGAGTTTAAGCAACATTTTCTTGATCACTCAGCAGTAAGTAGAGAGGTATGATTTCATTCATAAAGTCTGACCTAACTCAGAATTCTTTTTTTTTTTTTAAGGATTTTATTTATTTATTCGACAGAGATAGAGACAGCCAGCGAGAGAGGGAACACAAGCAGGGGGAGTGGGAGAGGAAGAAGCAGGCCCATATCGGANTTTGCCCCTAATTTTGACCTAATTCACTGGACTAAGAGCTATTATAGACATTATTTAATTGACTGATTCTGTGTGGACTCCAAACAAATTTTTTGGTATATATTGTTCTTTCACTGACTATCAGAGACACAATCTACTCTTGTTTATCTCAATCTCCCTTTTTATCCTTCTCTCATTAGCCTCTCAAAAAAGGCCTGGTACAAAGATACAGAAACCACCACAAAAACTTCTTAGGAAAATCTTTCCATTTTATTTTTCCACTTAGGTTATACTTCCAGAATGATTCATCACTGATCAAAGTTATTTAAGTTAGATGAGAAAAAGACATACAAAACCAAATTCCCAACAGCAGCCAAGTTACCCTATTGTGTATGAGACAGGTAATGTATTTATGTATTTAGCCCACAGTAGTTAACACGTATTTACTTACAATGTGACTTTCTGGTTGTCACTTAAATTTGTCAAGGTGAACTAAGAATAGCAAGATTCCCAAAACTAGGTCATAATCTTACACAGTTATTTCCTTTGAATAGAGAAGCAGAAAATGAACCACATTAAGTGCTTCAGTTCAAAGTAGTTGATATTACATCCTTGTCTCTTCCAAGGCATTCTCTTTTCTACCTCTCATTCCCTGGTGAATACCCAAAGCAATAAACAGACACTAATATTTCATGTGAAGATGACTGTTTCATATTTGCTTTATAGAAATTATAAATATTTAGACTGTTTCAAATGATAATAATTTCTACTTTTTGGATATCTCCATTTGGAGAGTTGTCTCTCTGGTGGTTCAAGTATTTTATAAGTGGTTTAAGAGCTTAATACACCAAATAATCCATTCGCATTCTTGTTCCTATTTAAAGAATGCAGACCTCATGTATTATAATTTTTTTCCATTTTATTGGCATCAATTCAGAAAATATGGCCAACCAGTTGGCATCCAAGGGTTTTGCTACTTCTGAAGAGATTAGCATATAAACACATCATAACATATGGTTAAAGGTTCATTTACAGGTGTGACAGCTTCTGGATCTTGTTGCCCTAAATCAATTTAATAGTCAGTGTGCTGGGTTAGCTGCCTTGGCAGAGGTATTTAGCTGTTTTTTTAAAAAAAAAATGTATCTACACAATATGGATTGTGTGAGCATTTATTATAATTGCAATAAATTCAGTAGTTCCAGTGTCTCAGTAGAGATTAGGGAAGTGAAATTACCTTCTCCAGGACACTCAAGGTCATAGGTGCTGTTCTTTCTGGTGAGAATTACCCATCAAAAATCCCTAAGTTTAAGCTTATTTTTTTCTAATATTTTCCTCTCTTAACTTTTCCCATTTTGAACTTTACTGTTAGTTAGAAAGAAAGGAAATATTATCATCTCTTTCAGTGATGAACTGTATTAACAAAGGAATATCAATTTTAATGACCCCAAATGGAAATATCTGAGTTCAATACCACATATCCAAGGACCACTTTGGAAAACGTATCATGTATTGGTTATTGGAACTGCATGCAGGCTTATGAGTTAAAAAAAAAAAAAAAAAAGAGGATTGAGGTATGCATTTTCTATTGTTGCAGTAACAAATTGCCATGAACTTCATGGTTTAAGACATTCCAAATTTATTTTCGATAGTTTTGGAGGTCAGAATCTGAAGTTAGTCTCAATGAACTAAAATCAAGGGTGTCAGCAGGGTTGCATTCCTTTTTGGAGCTGCTAGGGGAAAATCCATTTCCTTGCCTTGCCCATCTGCTGGAGGCCACCTGTACTCCTCCTCCATCTCAACTTCAGCAATGGCAGGTCTAGTCTTTCTTGCATTGCTCTTGCATTTTTCAGATTGTATCACTGTAATGCTTTCCTTCTTCTGCATTCGTCTTCTAACAATAAAGGCCTAATTATACTGGAACACCTGATTAATACAGGAAAATCTCCCCATTTCAAAACCAGATGATTAGGAAGCAGCCATAAATCCATCTGCAATCTCAATTCCTTGTTGCTGTGTAACTTAACATATTCATAGATTCCAGGAATTAGGAAATGGGAATCTTTGAGGGACCAGTATTCTGCCTACCACAGGTGATGGAAACATTTTTTAAAAAGAACAAAAAACAGGAAGGTGTGAAGGAAAAAAAAAGAGTCAGTCAGGAAAGCAGCTTTCTAGTTCCCTCTGTACAGCCAACTAGTAAAGAAACTCAGAAAAGCTATTCNAAATGGAAACATTTTTTAAAAAGAACAAAAAACAGGAAGGTGTGAAGGAAAAAAAAAGAGTCAGTCAGGAAAGCAGCTTTCTAGTTCCCTCTCTACAGCCAACTAGTAAAGAAACTCAGAAAAGCTATTCAGTTTCTCTGTTTCACAGTTTACCATTTCAATAAATTAATAATAAATACTATCCACTGGGAGCCTCTGGTATACCATTCACTCTTTCATGTACGTGTTATCTCATTTAATTCTCAGAACAATTCTACTCCACTTTGTAGATAATCCAACTTGAGGCACACGGAGTTTAAGCAACATTTTCTTGATCACTCAGCAGTAAGTAGAGAGGTATGATTTCATTCATAAAGTCTGACCTAACTCAGAATTCTTTTTTTTTTTAAGGCTTTTATTTATTTATTCGACAGAGATAGAGACAGCCAGCGAGAGAGGAAACACAAGCAGGGGGAGTGGGAGAGGAAGAAGCAGGCCCATATTGGAGGAGCCTGATGTGGGGCTCGATCCCATTACGCCGGGATCACGCCCTGAGCCGAAGGCAGACACTTAACCGCTGTGCCACCCAGGCGCCCCCTAACTCAGAATTCTTAAACATTAGGCATATTGCCCTCATTGAAATAAGATAGTAATATTTTATCTTTTCATTTATTTATTAGTTAAATTGACCAATAAATATTAATTGCACCCACTCACAGACCAGAAAGTCTGGTAGGCATTGGAAATGTAGTGGTATATAAGTAAAACATAGGTTCTGTCTCTGTGAATTGGAATGTAGGTAAGATGAAATATAGATACAGTTCCTATAATTTACTGTTGTATCACAAACCAGCTCAAAACTTGGTGGCTTCAAGGGACAATTATTTCATTATCTTTTATGATTTTAATGGTATCAGCTGGGCAATTCTTCTGCCCCATATAAATTCAGCTGGGCTTCATGCCACTAGAAAATCTAAGATGGCTCACTTTTATGACTGACAGTTGGTGCTGTCTGTTGGCTGGTGCACCATGTGACAAGCTTCTAACTGCATAATGGCTGCATTCTAAGAAGTGTCCCAAGAATGAATGTTTTAAGGGGGAGGAAACAATTCTGCCAGTTTTCTTTAAGACTAGGCTAGGAATTTATACAACATCACTTCTGTATTCTGTTGGCTAAGCAGCCACAGAGTGAATTTGTATTCAATTTAAAAAAAAGTAATTATTTTATTTATTTATTTTATCAGAGACAGAGAGAGAGAGAGAGAGAGAGAGAGAGAGAGAAAGCACAAGCAGGGAGATCAGCAGGCTGAGGGAGAAGCAGGCTCCCTGCGGGGCAAGGAGCCTCATGAGGAACTCAATCCCAGGCCCCAGGGATCATGACCTGAGCCAAAGGCAGACGCTTAACTGACTGAGCCACCCAGGTGTCCGAAGCGTGTTCATATTCAAGAGGAGAAGTATACTTAAACCTTTTATGGAAAGAGTGACCAAGAAGTTGTGGCCAGTTGTAGTCCATCAGAGATTGGAAGATAGAAAGTTAGTGAGAGAGTTTTATGAGGAAATCATTGGTTACACCACACAAGGCCTCAGGATTTGGGAATCTAAATAACTGTAATAGGCTTTGAACAACTTTAATCAGGAAAAGTTAAGCATAATTCAGAATTAAATTATGAATAAGATCACTGTGGCTGTAACATGGAGAATGGGGTGAAATCTAGAATAATAATAGTGGTGATTTGGACTAGGAAGGTAGGTAGGCATGAAGAGAAGTCAGATTTGGATGTTATTTAGAAGGCCTATTTGACAAGACATGGTCATTGTCAAACTGATACTGATTCAAGGTGGATTCAAGGTAGAGGATGAGGTACAAGAAAATAAGGACATGCTTTCTGTCTTGAACAACTGAAGATTGCCATTTATTGAATTAGCTCAGAATGGAAGAAAAGAAGGCTTTGAAGGAAGAATGATGAGCTCAGTTTTAGAATCATTTATTGAACTTAAAGTCCTATGAAACATCCAGCTGAAGTTGCCTAAAGGGAATTGGATATGTGGCCTGGGATTCAGGAGGAAGAAGTAGGTTGGAGATAGAGATTTTGCAATTTCCACCATAGGCATAATTGAAGGTGTGATTATGAATGAAGGTGCCTAAAGAAAGAATCTGGTTTGAAAATGCTTAGGACAGTGCCTAAGGAACACCAACATTTAATGGTCAGAGAGAAGGCGTAAGGTCAGAAGTGACAGAAGAAGCAAGCATTTAAGGGAGGTGGGGAAAATGCTTATGGCAAGTAAAAGCAGGCTCAGTCAGGTTATAAAGATCTCTCTGGAATGCTGCTGAGAGATCAGAAGGAGAGGGTGGCCAGCAGGTTTGTGGGAAAGGGCAACAGGACAGTTGGAGACCTGAACAATGAGTTTGGTAAAATTTCATAGACCCATTGGGGCATGCTCATGAAGGATTGGAAGAAGGCAGCTGGAGATGACACATGGACCATGAACATATTTGAAGACGTTAAGCTGTAGGAGAGATGTGAAGGTGGAGGGGTCTGAGATGTTGAGTAAGGTTGTTTTTGTTTTTGTCTTTGTTTTTTTGTTTGTTTGTTTTTAAGTTGAGAGACTTGAACAAAAGGGACCAGTTAAAAAAAATTAAGAAAATTCTAAAAATTTATGAGAAAGAGGATGCTAGTTTTGTGCTAAAAATATTTTTAAAATTTTTAAAAGTTAGGTGTGGGAATGCTATGAAAAACAGCATCACTAATAGTGGAAGAGATTATTACAAGCATTTGTCATCAAAGACCTATCATTTGCTGCTGTTATTCATACCACTCTAATTAACATTAATGGCATTTTAAATCTTGTACACTAAAATTAAGATATGAAGATGGTTCTGACTTGGNTACCACTCTAATTAACATTAATGGCATTTTAAATCTTGTACACTAAAATTAAGATATGAAGATGGCTCTGACTTGGGAAATATATAAGTGGTCATGGTTTTTTTCTTTCTTTAGAACTTTTAAGAAATGGACATAGTGCATTTGTCCATGGGATTTTTTTCCCAGTGTCATGTATGAGAATTGAGACTATCTCAGAACTTTTTAACTTTAAAAACACTTTCTTTCAAATTTTCTTGACATGGCTGGATAACAAGTTTCTGGATTCCTTTGAAATTTTAGGACTT
Source organism: Ailuropoda melanoleuca (assembly GCF_002007445.2). Taxonomy (NCBI): domain Eukaryota; kingdom Metazoa; phylum Chordata; class Mammalia; order Carnivora; family Ursidae; genus Ailuropoda; species Ailuropoda melanoleuca. Next base: position 99,146,194 of record NC_048222.1, on the reverse strand, counting down.
TGAAATTGAAACTGTCTCAACTCTTGAATTTTTTATCTAATAAGTTAAAAAGTACTCTTTGTATGGAAAGTCAAAGTGTTGAAAGGAGAAATGATCAAAGTTTATAAAACTTGGAAGAGAATAAACATGAACTTATTCACCAAATTTCATAATATTAGAATTAGAGGACACCCCTGAAACACAAAGAGGTTAGGAAAAAATCAAAAGAAATACTACTTTAAACAGTCTGTTTTAAATTAATGAAATATTAACGAAAGAGGTGAGACAATGTGAAGATACAAATAGATTAAAAGGGATTCATGAACAAGATAGGTGGTTAGTAGTCTTGAATTGTTCTTGGTTATAGTGAATATTTGGTATATTGGCTTCCCATGATTTCACAAAGTTGTTCTTCCACATGACTTTCAGATAACAATTTACATATGGCCTAGGAAGAACTGTGGACTTTCTCCTATGGGATTGCTATTTCATACGTTTTCATGTCTTAGAAGTTAATAGTATAAAATGTTACTGAAATAAGGAGGCCCACTGCCTATATTAGAATCTTAGTTCTGTGGCTTACTACATGTGTATCTTTGGGCCAATTACTTCACCTAGCCATGTCTCAATTCCCTCCTAGTGAAAATAAAAGATCTGCCTTATGATAGTTTTATGAAATATTAAAATAGATGTATTAACATAAGTAAAGACCTTGATGTCTTTGTTCTTCTTGTTATGCCAAAATACTGTAGTACTGGTTTTGTTGAAATGGCATTTTAAGTAAAAACCAAAGCAATTTTATTTATTTGTTTGTTTGTTTATTTACTTATTTAAAGATTTTATTTGACAGAGAGAGAGCACAAGCAGGGGGAGCAGCAGGCAGAGAGGGAGGGAGAAGCAGACTCCCCACTGAGCAGGGAGCCTGACATGGGACTCAATCCCAAGACCCTGGGATCATGACCTGAGCCAAAGGCAGACACTTCACCGACTGAACCACCCAGGCTCCCCAACCCAAAGCAATTTTAAACTGAACTCAGTACTTCTACTTAAATTACTAGGGGGCAGTGCTAATACTCCAGGAAAAATTTCTTTTTTTGTGTGAGTTCAAGTTTGTTACGCAACTAGATCATATTTAGTATTTAGTTATTAATTAAATTTTATTCCGCTTATATTATTATTCAGTTTTATTCAGGGTCTAATTTTTTTTTTCTAGAGCACAATTTCCTTTCTTAACAATGATTTGTGAAAAAATTAGAAAAGAAGAAAAGAACTTAAAACCAGGGGAAAAAAAGATCACATAATAGGCACATAAGTAGTTCTTTTCTCTTTCTCAATTAAGAAAATGTAGGTATGAGTATGGATTGGAGAGAATTAGAAGAGTGGAAGTGTCCTTTGTGAACGCCCATCCATCATATATGTATGCACGTATATATACACACATATACACAAATGTAGTGTAGGCTTTGGTTTAATGATGGTAGTGGGGGGTATGGATGGTTCAATTAGTGTGATTCTATTCTCTTTTTCACTCCTTATTGAATCAATACTCTCATCACATCTGATGCCACATGGGAAAGTGGATGAAAGAAAATGTATGTAAGACAGAACCATTGTTAGAAGCAAGGAAGACAGCCCAAAATTAGGTTCCCTACTTGGAAGAAAGGGAAAGATGAAGCACAAGGCTATCTTTATGTCCTAACTATGGCCTCAGGTAGACAGAGGTTACTGGAGCTGTTCATTAAAGTCTCATCTATGCTTGCTTCCATAGACAGTTCTAAAACACAATCGTTTAATCTGACTGTTAGAATTTGAAGGCATTAAGAAGTTATCCATAACAACCATTCTTTTTATGAATTAGAAGACTTACGACCTAAAAGTTTGAGTAACCTGGTCAAGATCTCATAGCCACTGAAAGAGCTGAAGTGATAGTAGAATCCTGGACTCAGGTCTGGCTTGAACTACTTATTGTAATCACTAGTGGAGCACATTCAGAGGCATGACATGAAGTTGCAATTTTTTTTTTTTCCTTAGCGGTAGATTTGTACAAGTCCTGGTGTTTCAGAATTTAATGAGTATATTATCCTTCAGATACCAAATCATGAATTGTCATTCCATTTTCTGAAATACATTTATAGATTTCTTAAGTATTTTGAAATATAAATTTAAATATGTTTATAAATTTCAGTTACATAGAAATTTATTTTTGGCATCTACAACTTTTATGCAATATAGGCACCTTTCCTACTAAGATGGATAATGCATGATATACATTTGAGCTTTTCTTTATGTTCATACAAAAAGATCTTAAAAATTGGGCCCATCAATTCTTTATAATTTAATCCATACTTTTATAATTCAGAACTTCTTTATATTAAGATCTGACTTCTTCCATTAAAGGTACCTTCTTGAGAAGCTCTATTTAAAGTGATTTTGATGAAGATTTCCTTTATAAGCATAAACTCTTTCCATAATTAATTCAAATAATGCTCCTTTAATGTGTATAACTTTTAAATTCATGTATAATATTGGGTTTCCTGAATGAGGGTCAGAGCTTTACCTGGCTCAGGAGAGTTTCTAAGTGAGCTCATTACCTGTCAGACTCAGATTTAACTCATGTTGATGATGATGTTGATTATGATGACAATGATGACGGCGGCGGTGGCTTTACGCAGACAAGGCTCCCCTTTTTCCCCTGTGAAGAAATATTCTTACTTATTTGGATGTAAACTACTTCAAGTGCTTCTATCCTTCTTTTGCCTTGTGCATTTTTAGGAACTTGGCACGTGTTCCATGTAATGAGGCTCTTAGAGACACCTGGAAGTTTCAGTGCTCCAAAAGGCAATATGCCATTAGCTTCAAGGTACTGGCTCATACTGAGAACACACCGCCCGGCAGCCTCCACAGCTGTGCATTCAGGTTTCTCTTTGGCGAGGACCTCAAGGGGCTCAGTTTGTGTTAAAAAATTTTGAAGATTTAAAATGTGTCAGAGATTGGGTCATATTATATTTTTCCTTGATTATGAAGACAACTTAAATGGCTTTTATTTGCTCATTATTCCATTTCATAATTCAAGATTTTAAACCTTTGCAGACCACTATTCTAGGCCATTTCTCATGTCAGGAATTGGAGATGAAAAAAGTGAAATATATACTCCTTGACTCCAACTCATAATCTGGCCAGAAAAACGTGCTAGTCAACTGGTTATTAGACTGTGACACCCTTGCAGTCAAGGGTAACATAAAGCGCTGTGGTAGTGCAGGGGCCTTGACACTCCGATCAGATGTCAGAAAGGAAGGAATGCTTTTTGGGGGTCTTACTCTTGTTATCTGCAGATTAAAACAAACATAGGTTCAGGAAAATTCAAGTTTTTATAACACGGTGGGCCAATCATCTGTGAGTTCTTATTTTAATAGCTTTTTGTTATTTGTTTTTGTACTTAGATTTCACAACAACACTGTGATGTAACTTATGATATTTACAAATAAGGAATCAGGGAGGTACAGGGAGCGCAAATGGTCAAAATCAGATAATGGTAATTAATAAAGTCAGACATCAAATAGAGGTTTTTAAGCACCAAATTAGGTACTTCTTCCATCAAGTCAGAGTTTCACATTTGAACTCAGCCTCTACTTTTGTAAAACCATCCTTATGTTTCAACATAAACTTATTTGCAAGGAGAAAGGGCTGAAAACCCACTTATTTAGTGGCCTATTTATTCAAACACATTTCTTTTTTTATTCAATTACATTTCTAAAATAAGATTGGATGATTAAAATAATTATATGAATAAGGATAATAGTACTAACATCTTGCTACTGAGTCCTTATAGTTTTGACTATTTATACATGAGATAATTAAAATTTACTTTGTTAATAAATGCCACAGCTGGCTTTTTTTTTTTAGCTTAGTTAAATATAAATTTATTTAGAAATTATGAGACTCAAAGCTTCTTCTGGAAATTCTACATCTTATATTCAGAGAAAAGCATGTACTTTTATTGTGCCTAAGTTTTTTTAACAGTATCTTTTTTTAAATTGAGGAATAATTGACATAATACAGTATGTTAATTTCAGATGCACAGCATAATATTTCAATATTTGTATGCATTGCAAAATGATTGCCACAATACGTCTAGTTAATATCCATTACATAGTTACATTTTTTTTCTTTTCAAACCTGCCTTTTTAATCCAAGTTTGTCTTACCCTAAAATGTTCTCTTATGTTACATCAAATTACCAATGTATTTAGGATCAGAACAGTGACATCCCCAGAAGTCACATGATGACTTTTATCATTGATATGTGGTTTATTGTTGAAATGATCTCTTTTATTTTTAAAAACTTTTGAGCATATAAATAAATAGAATATTAGGATTGTTGTTTGGCTGAAGATATGGCCATGCTTACAAATAGCAAAGTATTTGAAGGATGAATGCTCTTATTACTAAGATATCAAGGAACTATAAAGCTGGTGAGTTGGAGAGTCAGAGAAAAGGAGAACTTACTGAAATCCCTTAGAATGAAAATAGAAAAAAAATAAATAGGAAGTAGTGCCCAAAGCAACACCCTCAGGAAAATTGCTGAAAGTCTGGGGCAATCTTCAACAATAAGTAGCAGTGGTAAGGAAGAGGTGTTTGCATCAATGATATATTCCTGCCTACACCTTGCCCCTAAAAATATCAATGGCTTAAAACAATTGTTTTGTTTTCACGATTGTATGGGTGGGTGGCGAGTTTCTTCACTTTGTCTTCACTTTGTCTTGCCCAGGTTCACCTAGGCGTATGCATTCTGTAATTGAGCTCCGTTGGAATAAATGGGATGGCTGGATCTCTGTTCTTGTGTGTGTGTGTGTGTGTGTGTGTGTCTGTGTGTGTGTGTGTGTGTGTGTGTGTCTGAAATGTTTTATTTACATTCTTTAAGAGAGGACAAGAGTTTATGCCACGAAACCAGAGTATTGACAGAGTTTTCTGGCCCCACCGTCTCTGTACCTCCCCACTCAGGCCCCACATCTACCACTGCCAAGGGCAGCCCTACCTGAGGTGGGAGCTGGTCAGCTTGAGAAAGTTGACAGTGGGGCTGAGGCCAGGTCCTGGGGCGGGGGGAGTCTCCTACATTATTGAGGGTGCCACAGACCAGACCTAGCAGCCGCCGCAAGTGGCTGGGGCCCTTGGGCTTTCTTCCTGGAATTATAAAAGGGAAACTGGCAAACCAAAGGAACCCTGAAAAACAGCAAGATGACCCGGATACCTGGCCGCCCCGGGGACTTGGCCACTTGGGTCCTGTGTGCACAAGCGAACCTTCCTTCTGGTTCCAGTGTTTGTGCATTTCTCCTTTCCTCCTCTGCAGGGACCCCACAACAGTTTATTTTGTATTTTTTTCCATTTTTTGGAATAGACTACTTTATTTACCTATTCCTAGTCGTTTGTATTGTTTTTAAAAATAACATGTCATTTTGTAAGTGTTCTGTTGAAGTATTACTTCAGTGAGGCTATACTTCACACGCTGTCGTGGCACAGTGTTGTACGACGGCAAGCATCAGTGTGCAAGTGCACACATTCTCTTTGCTCAGAGCCTACTGATCAAGCAAGGCATTGCCATGCCTGACTGAAGGAGAGTGGGAACCGCACAGGAGCCTAAGTAACAGGAGGCGTGATTTATTTGCATCCATTGTTGTAACAATCTATTCCGGTCTGCCCTCCGGCTCCAGGGATTCATGTGCAAAATATATTCACCCCCTTCCAAAACCCTCAGTCTCATCCAACCCTGGATTGAGCTCCAAGGCCCCTGATCTCTTCATCTACATCCGATTCATAAGCAGAGAAGCTCTTTGGGTGGAGATTTTTTAACCAGACAACTGGGAACTAAGAAGATTTACATTTTCTCCTTCTTCCTCCACTACATCCACACCTGACATCGATTTTGAGAGGGACAGGAAAATTTCCATAACTCAATAATTGGATGAACAAAAGGTACAAAGAAGTCACTGGTCCATAGCATTGCTGAAATCTAGCTGGCCTATGCTCCAGGATTATGGAATGTTCTTTATTGGGTCATCCCGCTTCCGGGAAGGTTCCTTAATTCACTGCTCTCTGTTGTGCTTGGCTCTGCCTTTTGGGTACTTGGGTCTGTCTTTCCTTTTTGAATAGACACACTACATATCTGCAATTAAGTAGCCTTCCCAGCCTGTTTATTTTCATAGAAAATTCATTTTGAACTGCCTCTGTACATTTCAGTCCAAGCTAATTAGACAAATTAAAAAGACAAAAGTAGGTAGCAGCGGTTTGTCCTTTGGGCCCTGGGGTGGGGGTGAGGAAGATGTGCCTTCCTTCTGTACCGTTTTAGTAGCAATACTTTTGTTTTTGGAGGAGACACTGCTTTCCTCCACAAAATGTGTTATTGAAAATTTACAAAAATCCCAAACAAGATATCACAATTAACATCCTTTCATATGTCTGCATAGAACAACACTCAGCTTCAATCACTACATTGGCCTGTGCCCAGAAAATACGTGTGACTTGAGACTCAAAAGAGAATAGATGAATTTCACAAAAAGGTCGATAAACAAACCAGGTCAACTACTTTATTCACTTCGAGTTTGCTTTATACATTTAAAGTCTTCTCTTTTATAATTTTAAATATATGTCAGGGAAATACCTTAGAAAAACCAGTGTTTTAAAAAATATTTAGGCTGTTCATTGTGAAGAGTGGGAGTTTAAACCACTGAAATATCTACGATCTAGACTTCCTAGTTTTCACATAAAAAACTCTCCTAAGGTCCCAGAATCTCCTCCAAGCTGTTGTTAAGAGCCACCCAAACGGAATGCTGTTTTGACTGCTGTTTTGACTTAATTTTGTTTATGCACAATGGAGCGATGACGGCAAAATGAAGTTTGTAAAGTCATGGCTGAGGGGAAAATGGTGTTGTCTTTCTAGGAGCAGAGGGAAATCTCCTCCCTGAATAATCTGAGGCCTGAAATGTTAGGCTCCTAGTGAATGATAAATACCCACATAGGAAATTATAATTAATGTGCTATTGTCTAAGTATTATGTTATTTATAATACGGGAACTATAAATGCCAATTAAACTAAATTAAATTAACTCTTAATGAGCAAAACCAATTTCTTTGGTGCAAAACTCCATCTGAATCACTGGCATTGTAAATGCAGGAGTTGCGTCTATTACATCCTGGCCAGTTTGATTTTACATGGAAATAAAACTTCCTAATGTCTTTAATGCTGTTTATTACTTCTATTTTTTTTAAAGATTTTTTTATTTATTCGACAGAGATAGAGACAGCCAGCGAGAGAGGGAACACAAGCAGGGGGAGTGGGAGGAGAAGCAGGCTCATATTGGAGGAGCCTGATGTGGGGCTCGATCCCATTACGCCGGGATCATGCCCTGAGCCGAAGGCAGACGCTTAACCGCTGTGCCATCCAGGCACCCCATACTATTTCTAAAATTTCCTCGTTTTGTGACTTTCATTTCACAGATTTAGCTAATTTACATTTAGCTAATTTAGCCCCATATTATTCACTTTTGACCTCTGATTTTAAAAGTTATTAGAAATTAATGTACTTTTTGAAGTAAATTAAGACACTCGCATCAGTATTTTTATGGAAAATCAGCCCAATCTTAACCTGTAAAATAGAGAGAATAAGATTTATGTTATTATCCTGATTTTCTAGTGTTAGGTCAAAGAGATAGTGAAAGGAGACATGAAATCAAAGAGATATGAAATCCTTCTGCAAAGGTGAAGGTTTAGAGTTGTCATTAATTAATAATTAATAACCTAGTTTCTTATGATAAATATTCATTCTTGGGTGATGCTGGAGAGTTTTTAATATTGCGGCATCAGTATAACACATTCATATTTAATAAAAAACGGATATTTCTGCAGAAAAGTGGATCTCAGGTTTCTCTAACACAAAAGCACCTTGACATTTATTAGTTTAACTGTTTGTAAGTGGAGTGACCCAGAAGTCACTTGACAAGACATAATTTTTGATTCTTCTGAAGCGCAGATTTGAGAGAATTTGATGTTGCATGAGAAGAACTGGGTCAGCTAGTGCACTTAATTAACTAGTCAGTATTTATTTCTTAACATAGCTTGGTTGTTACTTTATTGAGAATGAAACAAACAAACAAAAACCTTACTAATTAGGAACCTGCAAGTGACATTAAGCTCTCCTTGCTTCAACTTTAGTGGGTTTACATTTGATATGATGTGTTTTCTGTTCCTCATCTGATCCTTGGTGACTTTAACGAGGTTTTTTTTATAAGTCCTGATCTCCAAAGCATCTGTTACTCATTTAAATCATGTTACTAAATGTATCAGTTGTATAAAAAGTTATACAGCCTATTACAGCAGACATCCTTATACACAGCACTCAGCTAAGGAAAGAAAACTTTAGTAAGAAGATTAAAACCCTTGAGCCTCCTCCACTGTTAACATGCCATCACTGTAGCTCAAATTGGATGTTTCTCATTTCTATAAATTTCGTTACATTTTTACCACTCATATATTTACTTTCTAAAAAGAGCATAGTTTCTTTTACCTTTATGTAAGCAAATTATCCATCTCCTGTAACTTGGGTTTCTCATACTCAATAGTATGTTTTGAGATTTATGCTTGTAGTTCTAGATGGAAATAATGAAATAAAAAAATGAGAATACTCATTGTCACTGCTGTGTACTGTTCCATTGGGTATGCCACAGTATGTGGTGGCCTTCTAAAGGATGTTTTCATTGTTTTGGTAATAACAAGCCAAGTGGCCATAAACGTTTTACATGTCCCCTGGTGTGCATGCTCCAGGGCAAATGCCTGAGAAAGAAATTATTGCTGGTGTGCACATTCTTAACCTACAGGATTTTGTCCAATTATTATTTGCAGTGGCTGTATCAGTGCACATACATACACCTATTTTGTGAGTTCTCGCTTTTATATTTTCTCAGTTCTTGGTAACATGAGACTTGTCACTTTTGCCAATTTGTAGATACTTCAAGTTAACTCAGTTGGTCTTGATGAATATTGCCTGATTTTCAGTGTAGTTGAACATCTTTAAATATTTGGGTAAGACTTCTGTGTCCCTTTTTTAATGCAATATCTGTTCTTGTCATTCTTAATTTTATAGTGGGTTTCTTTTCTTTTTCTTAGTGATTTGTAGTTCTTTATATCACCAGAATTTTAATCCATGTTCATTTATATTGGTAGCAAATACCTTGGCCAGTATTATGGTTTGCCTTTTTCTTTTTTTTTTTTTAAAGATTTATTTATTTGAGAGAGAGACAGAAAGGGAGAGGGAGATGGGGAGGGGCAGAGGGAGAGGGAGAATCCCAAGCAGTCTCCTTGCTGATTGCAGAGCCCTGTGTTGGGCTTGATGTCACCACCCTGAGATCGTAACCTGAGCCTAAACCAAGAGTTGGGTGCTCAACCAATAGCACCATCCAGGCGCCCCTGCCTTTTTATTTTCTTTGTGGTATTTTTCATATGCCTTTTTATAAAAACTCTTAAAGTAGTTGACTTTATTAATATTTTCCTTTATCATTTTTGCTTCTTGTATCTTGCTTAAGAAATTTTTTCCCTATATTCACCTTATAAAGAAATGGCCCAATAGTTTCATGTATTCTTAAAATCTTTAATTTTTACATTTCTTCCTTCAGCCCACATAAAATCATTTCTGTGTCTGTGCAGTAGAAATCCAACTTCATGTTTTCCCTGTGGTTGATCAGCTGAGAAGCTTCTGACTGAAGAACCTATTCTTTCTCCATTTAGCTACTACGTTACTTCTATTCTAGTTAATTTTCCGTATATACATGTGGGCCTGTTTCTAAGCTCTTGTACTGATCTATTGGTCTAATAATATAATTAAAAATATCTTTGCTCCTCTCCACCTATCGCTCTTCAGTATAAAATTTCAAGTTAGCTTGCCAAGTTTCATGAAAATATCTATCCCAATTTTTATTGGATTTCCTTATGCTTTGATTTTGGTCAATTTATTTAACCACTCTGATTTCCTCATCAATCAGTTATCAAAATGGTGAAAAACTGTGGTGCTTAATTTTTTGGTGAGGGAGAGCTAAACAAGTTAAAACAGTATCATGGACACAGTGCATGCCTAATGAAAGTTAGCTTTTGTTATAGATTGTTTCGAAGAGGATTTGACATCTTTACGATATTGAGTCCTCTTACAAGTGAAAATGGTAAATATTTATGTAAGTCTTCTTTACGATCTTTCAAAAAAGTCCATAATTTTCATACACCTCTTTTATTAGATTTTATTCTTAGGTACATTACTTTTATTCTTTTAGTAGTTGCATAATAATTTAACAAGCATTTTTCTGTTAGTAAAGAACCAATGGGATTCTAGGTTGAACTTTCTTTTCTCTACTTATTTTGAAGATACTATTCTATTATCTTCCAGGTTTCTTCGTTGCATTTGAGGCATGTGTTGTCATTATAATTTATGTTCCTTTATAGCAGATCTATCTTTTCCATTTCTTCTCATTCATCTCTTTTCTTTGATATACTGCAGCCCCAGTAATTTCTGTGGAAGTCAATTTATTGAGCAGGCTTAAATATATGTTTTCATAAATTCTAAAAAAAATTCACCAACCTCTTTATATTGTCTTTCTCCCATTCCCTTTCTATTCTCTAGCAACTTCAAGAGCTGCTTCATGTTATCTATCTCTTTGCTTCTTTAGATAATTTTGGGTGATTCTTGGTAAAACTTCTCATTGCCTTATTTTCTTCCAGGTTGATCTAATATGATGCTTAATTTTTACACTGGATTTTTAACTTTAATAGTCATACTTATTATATGGAAATTATTTTTCTCTCAAATATAACTTCTACAGTGTCTTTTTGCTCATATTTGAAATATCCTCTTTTATTTACTTTTTAGATAGTTAATTATCTTATATTGCACTCCTGATTGCTTTTATTCTTACCTGTATATTTCTTTTCCTTCCTTCCTTCCTTCTTTTTTTTTTTTTCCCCCAATTTTGAGCTCGTATTTGAGTGCCATTTATCTGTTGGGATTCCAAGGATCCTGGGTTGAGACTACATTTTTTTTTTTTTTAGAGAGCATATGTGCATATTTGCTTCTGCTTAGATTGGAGATCAATACAGAATGGCTTTACATTAATTTCCAGGGGTGGGTTTTCCCAAATATAAATTGAAACTGAAAACTGTTGGGTTGTGTAGCCTATGGTCAGGAATTCTCTGGGCAACTTTGTTTTTCTACTGAGAGCAAAGCCAGGTAAAAAAAGTTTCCCTGTTTCATCCCTTTGCCAGCCAACCATCCCCTACTTTATCCCAGGTTCTCATCTTGGGGAATATCCAAAGCCTTTTTCATTTCCTTAATGAGCCGTTAAATAGAAGGTTTTAAGTAACCCTGACAAATACTTATCCTGAGGGCAGCCAGTGCTCAATGTCCCACCTTTTCTCCCTATTATTTTTGCCAGTTTTCTTTCTTGTGGGCTCAGCTCTGCATAGATAACATTATATTGGGGGAAAAGAAGAGATTTAAGGCTATTGGGCTACCCAGATTGCTGAAAATGAAAGCCAACATAGTGTGCTATAAGAATACTGAAAAAACGTTTTAATATAGTAGAAGACATTTTTAGGATCCTTGTTTGGGAAATTAAAAAAAAAATTTGCAGTTGCCCCTAAATTTCAGTTATTTCTTATGCTAAGAAATAACTGTAAGCAGAGTCGTTAAGTCCTATACTCATAGTCTTGTATGTTCTCGAATGTTAAAAGGAATCTCCCGTAATTGAATCTCTAAATTGAAAGAGATCTTTGAGATCTTCTGGGTTTCAAAACAACAACAATCACAAACAACAGCCAAATTAAAGCCTCTTTACAATTTTTTAGAATCTTGCCATTTATCAGACACTGTGCTTAGTACTTAATTTTTCTCTTTAAACTTACTTTTGCTTTAACTTTATTTCTTTAAGATCTCAGACAAATACTTGTCTGATGTCCACTGGGACACCTCTGTGTCAGTGTGCCCCAGCACTTTACCTCTATGGCCATCAAGCCCTTAAAAATGCGAAGTGAATCATCTAAAGCGATAGTGGGTGTTGCGTGGTCTGGCTCCAATTCAGCATTACTTTTACTACATGTTTTCTTAATGGAAAAATTATCTTGTTTATGTCTTACATATTTTATAAGATCTCTTTAAAAATTCAGGGAAGTTGGGTAATTTTTTCTCATTTAATAGATAATTTAACTTACTATTAGAAACAAGACAAATATTCTCCATCTCGTCTGTATTCAAATATTTGCTTATTTCTTCTGGTAATGGTATTGAGGAGATTAGGAACATTTTGATGAATCAAAAGGGCACATTTGGTATTTTCTCATGAGGCCTTATATTTCTTTACCCCATATGACTTTTTGGATATTTTGAGTAAAGGTATGTCTTTTAATTTTGTTTAGATATTGGGAGTAGTTTGCAATTATAACTAGAATGTTGAGCAGAAACACAAGTAAACTTGAGCCTTGCTAGTTTTAGGGTGAAATAATGAAAAGTCATCTACTCCCATTAAATATTTATATTTGACCTTTACCTTTTTCTGCTGCTTCATTGCTATCCCATGTGTGAAGTGGCAAAAAGTAAATTGGAACTCTGTTTTGATCAGTGCCGAGAAGACAGCAAAGATTTGATTCAGAATCAAATCAGTCTGGTCAGGAATCTTCTACATGAAGAAAAATGGTTTTCCTGAATGTGGGCTCTTTTTAAAAGATACAATTAATTAATTGATTATTTTAAGTTTTTATTTTAATTCCAGTTAGTATACAGTGTAATTTAGTTTCAGGTGTACAATATAGTGATTGAACACTTCCATACAACTACCAGTGTACCCCTTAATCCCCATCACCTGTTTCACTCATCCCCCCCACACCTCCCCTCTGGTAACAACCAGTTTGTTCTTTCTTTCTTTCTTTTTTTTTTTTTAAGATTTTATTTATTTGAGAGAGAATGAAAGCATGTGTGCATGAGAGCAGGGAGGGGGTAGAAGGAGAGGGAGAGGGAGAAACAGACTCCCCTCTGATGGGGAGGCTGATGCAAGGATGGATCCCAGGACCCAGAGATCATCACCTGAGCCTAAGTCAGAGGCTAAACCGAATGAGCCACCCAAGTGCCCCCATCAGTTTGTTCTTATAGTCGAGTCTGTTTCTTGATTTACCTCTCTCTTTTTTTCCTTTCCTCATTTGTTTGGTTTCTTAAATTCCACATATGAGTGAAATCATATGGTATTTGTCTTTCTCTAAATGACTTATTTCACTTCACATTATACTCTCTAGCTCCATCCATGTCATTGCAAATAGCAAATTTCATTCTCTTTTAATGCTGAATAATATTCCATTATATATATATATGCCATATCTTCTTTATCCATTCTTGGGTTGCTTCCATATTAAAGGATATAATTTAAATATTTTCCTTAAAAATTTCCCAGAATAATGTGGACATAAACAAATAAGGACATATATAGTAAAAAAGTGCCTTAGGTTTTAGTCCCTGAGCATTGCTGAAAATAAAGTCAGTGCCCCCAGGGACTATGTTAAATTTATGAAAATTAAACCACTTATTACAATTGTTTAGAGATATCAAATTCTTAAGACTTTGCTTAATTATTTGATATGGTTATGGTGACTACATTATGCCGAATCCTGCCATGCCCCATTTCATTTTGTGCTGGACGTAGACATACAGATAAGAAAATAATATATCAGTTAGTGAAATTCAAGACTTTTAAGAAGCCCTGGTTATGTGACTAAATTCATATATCAATACTTATTTTCACTTCGTTTGTTACCTTATTTTCTTGTGACTTGTTAACAGAAAAATCATAATAAAGATACAATCCATAAATTGTAAATATCTATAAATATAATTTCTAGCTGGATTATTTAACCTATTTGGATGTATGTCATAGGGTAACATGAAAGTACACACACACACACACACACACACACTAGAGGTCTGTACATTAAGAATATATATTGAAAAAGAACTCTTTAAATAAAAAGCTGGAAAGATTATTTTCCTCAATACCTGTTTGACTTAAGATATCTATCACTACATTACTACTCTGGAATTCATTTTCTCATCTATTACAGCATGTTTTCCTCTTTTAGTTACTTCCAGTCTATTTGAGTTCAAATTCTAGCTCTATACCACTAGCTGTGTGAACTTGGGAAATTCTGTCTCTCTGTATGGTAGTTTGTTGGGAGGATTGAATGACTTGATACATGTGAGCCCTAAGAAGAGTTTCTGGTACATAATGTTTTATCTGAGTATTAGTTATTACTTCAAAGAATAATGGTCATGTAGAGATCAGACTCACTGTACTTATTTCCAAGGCTTTGTCTTGTCTTGTCTTTTTTTTTTTTTTTATTACATCCCATTAAAGCATGGGTTCTGGTTATCCAATGTTACAATAGTAATATACAACATAGTGTCACAATTTACTTGAAGAGGAACACTATATAACTTCACAAATGATTTGGCAAAGTCCTGTCAAATTAGATTATGATTGCATTTGGTCCAGTGCTGCTGAAAATTCTTTGAAAGCATGAAATATGTTGCATAAGAGAAAATTGTACTAAAAAAAAAAAGGGAAAGAAGGTTATGTTCATGCACACATATATGTAGATTTCTCCCTTCTTCATTAATATTTTTGGACGCTCTGCAATATTAGCATTCAGAAAAGTACATACTTGGCTGATTACATTGCTGCTTTCTACTATGTTACCCTTGAAGGAACTATTTCACAGGGGTAGGCCGCCATTTTGTGTATATATTTGTCCAGAAGTTCCCTCACTTTCATGTAAGACTTAGTTTGTATTGTTCCCATTGATAAAAGATTCATTGTTATATTACTGAAGTATGACATATACTAAAACATCGTTCTTAACATTTAAAAAAAATCAGAACATATTCTTTGATTCTTTAAAAAATTGTGTTAGAAGTTCTGGTCTTCCCCATGTTTTTTGTTTTCACAACATTATCTGTTAGGGACCTGGCAACTATCTAGTGGCTGTGAAAAAAGGCAGGCAACCAAACTGAATAGTTTAGACTCCAGTATAGATTTTTGTTTCTGCTTTATGTTTTCGCCATTTGCATTTAATTTAGCCACCTTAAAATTGCCAAATCTTCAATTTACTCCGTCATTTATGTACAAAATTACATTTGTTCTCTAGAACAAGGCATCCATTCACTGAGATATCTTTGAAATGATGGCCTTAACTGAATTCATATGTGCCTATTTTCAGTAATCATGTGCAGCTGAAATCACGTATGGTGTAAGCATAAGATATATACAATGTTAATATTTTTCCTTGCAATTAGCTTTCATCTACTCATTTCTATTTTTTCCAGCTTTGTTTTTCAGAGAAATTAGTTATTGCAATAGTAATTTACATTGAGCTTTTGTGCTGTCTTTCCTGAATGCCTCTTTTTCAGCTATTCATTTGTTGTCCACTTGCTTTCATCGCTCTGAATAGTTTTTCTCTGTCCCTGGCTCTTACTAATGGAGAATTATTGCTCAGCTAATTAATTTTTCCTTTGCCTTGTTGCACCTATGGCATGCTGGGAGTAGGGTATGAATAATTTTAGAACCATATTGTTAATGACTAAATATTGATGTTATATAACTTGTATTATGTTTTCTCCTACTTTTTTTCATTCTCGATGGACCACATAGTAAAGTGAAGTGGAAAGCTGGAACAATTATTCATACAATACATGGGCTTTTTAAGAGCCAGTATATTATGGGAAAGGAAGAATTATGAACTGTATAAAAGGGTTTAATTTTATATATTGATTAAATGTATAAGATAATTATTCAAATTATCACTCAATTTTCATTGCATGGAAACCAGAAAATGGTGTATACTTTTCAATTTAATATTAATTTAAGAAATGTAACAGAAATTAAAAAAATAAGGAGAAATGATATCTCAAAGTAGAATGGTCCAAAGATGAGTTGAGTAAAATTATTACAAAAATAATGGCTTTCTACATAGAAAAGTCCCAAAGAATCAACCCAAAAGCTCATAGAACTGATAAAAGAGTTCAATCATATCACTAGATATCAAAGTATCATATTTTAAAACTTAAATTCCAGTTAGTTAACATGCAATGTAATCTTAGTTTGGGGTGTAGAATTTAGTGATTCACCACTTACAGACAACACCCAGTGCTCATCACAAATGCCCTCCTTAATACCCATCTCCTATTTAACCCATCCTCCCACCCATCATGGGCAGAAGGCATGAATAGACATTTTTCCAAAGAAGACATACAGACATGAGAAGATGCTCAACACACTCATCATCAGGAAATAAAAGTATTATTTTAAAGCCAATAGCTTTCTTACCTGCTAGCAGTACCTAATATAGAAATATAAAGAAAACATTTCTGACAATAGTAATAAAGCTACAGAGCATCTAGGGATAAACTTAATTAGAAGTGTACAAGATACGAATAAAAGTGTAAAACTTTACCGAAAATCATAAAACAGTTCTAAGTCAATAGAGATTGGCTATACGGTAATGGTGTTGTAAGTGTTAATCTCTGCTAATTGATGTGTGTTTCAATCTAATCCTAACCAAAATTTAGAAGACAAAAATGTAAATCAATAGGCAAAATTACACTGAAAGCAATTGAAAATGGTTATTTTTAAAAGGAGAAGTAATTAAAAATACTTGCTTCCTTCTTGAGAAATAGACTTAAGCACAAAAAGGATCTTGGATGTGATAAAGGTACCATTTTAAAATTGAGGGGAAATCAATAAAATTAAATATTGAATATCCATGTAGGAACAAAGTTAGATTCTACCTTGCATAAAATCCAAATATTAATAATAGAAGAATTAGTTATGACAAGAATAATCATGAAATCAGACATAAAAATTTTTGAAGAACTTAGGCAGGCAAATTCTTGTTATACAAGACACAAAATCTAGGAGGCATCAAGAAAAAGACTGAGAATTTGGTTACAAATATCAATATTTTTTAAAGACTTTATTTATGTGAGAGAGAGAGTGAGAGTGTGCATGCACAATACAGGAAAGCGGCAGAGGGGGAGGGAGAGGATCCCAAGCCGACTCTACTCTCAGCATGCAGCCCTACTCGGGGCTTGATCTCAGGAGCTCATGACCCTGAGATCATAACCTGAGCCAAAACCAAGAGTCAGCTGCTTAGCTGACTGAGCCACCCAGGTGCCCCTACAAATATTATAAACAAAGTAGAAGACAGAGAAAGGAAGAAAAAAATATGACCTTTACATATAAAGGCAATTAAACATATCAAAATGTAGGCAGTAAACTGATAGTAAAAAAAAATATGCAGAATGTAGGAATAGACCATTAAAAGAGAAATATATAAAAATAAATGCACGTTCTCATTAATGATGGAAATCCACATTTTCCTGTTTACCAGAGGGAGTGTAGTACAATGGATTATAGGGCAAGATCTGGAGTCCAGCTGCTTGGGTTTGACCCCTCCATATCATCTTCTAGAGGTGTTATCTCAGAAAATTACCTTGTTTTCAAGTTTTTTTTCATCTGTAAAATGTATAATATCAGGCCTCATGTAGTTATGATTTTTAAAAGAGCTCTTACTTGAAAAGCCCTAAGTAATACCTTCTATCACAAGGGTATAAAACTTAAGTTGTCATTTTTAAAACGGCGGTGAAATGCTATTATCACATGATAGATTAGAAAAAATTAAATGGGTAAAACCATCAGCTGTTGATGAAAAACACCAAAAAATAAGAATTTATCTGTTTTTGCTGACAGGGATGCGAATTGGTGCACTGTATTTAGGTGATGATTTGATGGCATTCATAACATTTTATCCAGCATAATGTTCAACCAAGCAATTCCACCTTCTTTTTTCTTTTTTATTGAAGAATAGTTGGCATACAATATCCTATGAGTTTCAGGCGTACAATGTAGTCATTCGATGAGTCTATATGTTATGCTGTGTTCACTACCAGGGTAGCTACCACCTGTCACCATACAACACTACTACAATACCATTGGCTATATTATGATATACCTCACATATGACTTATTCTTCCCATAGCTGGAAGCCTGTATCTCTCTCTGTCCTTCATGCATTTCGCCCATCCCTTACTCCCTCCACTCTGACAACCATCAGTTTGTTCTCTGTATTTATAAGACTGATTCTGCTTTTTGTTTGTTTGTTTATTTTTTATTCATGCTTTGCTTTTTAGATTCCACCTATAAGTGAAATCATATGGTATTTGTCTTTCTCTGTCTGACTTATTTCTGAGTATAATACCCTCTAGGTCCATGCATGTTGGCACAAAGGGCAAGATCTCATCATTTTTTATGAGTGAGTAATATTCCATTGTGTACGTATACAAATGGTTATTGTGTGTGTCTCTGTGTGTGTGTGTGTATAACACATCTTTATCTATTCAAATATCAATGGACATTTGGATTGTTTTTATATCTTGGCTATAAATAATGGAAATAAATAATGGTTATAAATAATATATATAAATGATATAAATAATATAATAAGTATAGGGGTATGTATACTTTTTTGAATTAGTATTTCCATTTTCTTTGAGTAAATACCCAGTAATAGAATAACTATATTATTTGGTATTTCTATTTTTAATTTTTTGAGGAACCTCCATACTGTTTTCCACAGTGGCTGTACCAATTTACATTCCTACCAAAAGTGCATGAAAATTCCTTTTTCTCCACATCCTCACCAACACTTATTTCTTGTCTTTTTGATGCTAACCATTCTGCAAGGTGTAAGGGGGTATCTTATTGTGGCTTTGATTTGCAGTTCCTTGATTAGTACTGTTGAGCATCTTTTCATGTATTTTTTGGCCATCTGTAAGTCTTCTTTGGCAAAAATGTCTATTCAGGTCCTCTGAACATTTTTAATTGGATTATTTGGGGGTATTTTGGTGTGGAGCTATGTAAATTCTTATTATATTTTGGATATTAACCCCTCATCAGATATATAATTTGCAAATATCTTCTCTTATTCAGTAAGTTGCCATATTGTTTTGTTGTTGTTGTTGTTTTGGTTTTTTAAATTTTTTTTTATTATGTTATGTTAGTCACCATACAGTACATCATTAGCTTTGATGTAGTGTTCCATGATTCATTGTTTGCATATAACACCCAGTGCTCCATGAAAACATGCCCTCCTTAATACCCTTCACCAGGCTAGCCCATCCCCTCACCCTCCTCCCCTCTGAAACCCTCAGTTTGTTTCTGTTTATTTTTGAGTTATAAACATTTTATTTATGTTATTAAGATAAATGCAAGGGCCAAAACATAAATAAGTTACTAGTCTTTTCTTGAGGAAACTCTTCACACCATTAGTTCTGCACTTGCTCCTCTTATCGAAGTGAGTACAGCAACGAAGCAAAACCTTTAGATGATGTTAGAGCGAAGTGCCATGTTCCCTTAACAAACATTAGGGCATCATTTTACCAGAACCAGTGCATCAAGTGTGAATGAGTCCATTGTGCTGAAGTTAATTCCTCCAGTTACTTAGCAATTTAGGAATGTAGGCTAATGGTCCAGAGCATTTCTTAGTACATTTACATAATTGCTTGTTATATGATATTCAAAAATTTTTCCTTCATTTAATAAACCTTTATGAGTTAACGTATAAATGCTGAGGCATATAAGTAGAAACCCTCTCACTTGCCAACAAATGGATGAGCAAGAAAGTTCTGGGAAAGCTTCAGAAACACTTCGAACTATCCAAATGAAAGAGGGTTATCAGATCTAATTTGAGAGCATCCAGCAGGTAAAGCAATGAAGTCTGTCTTTTCCTTTTTTTGCATGTCACCTAAAGGAAAATTCTTTTAAGTAGAAAACCTTCTAGTTATTTGAAATTTTTCAAATATTAAAAAAAAGACTTATTACAAAAGCTAACATTTTTATTTGTGGCAAAATACCATCAAATCTGTATTTGCCAAAAAAAAAAAAAAACCATAGTCCTTCAATTTTGTACATTCTAATTACAATCAGATAAGAGAGGTGACATTTCTTTAGGCATCAAGGTCAAGAGTGTGTTGGAGTCTAGGCTATCTCTAGTGGGCAAAAGGTAGAGATAGACATGAAATAGAAAAGCAAAATACTGAAGGAAGAAACAGGATAAATGGAAAGGAGAAGAAATATAAAAAGAAGAAAGAATAAAAGGAAGAAAGACTAATAAAACTTGCAGAGAATGATAGAATTTAATCTGCAAACAGTTATCATATCTCACACTCAGTTTTACAAGAGTTAAGCTTGCGATGAATAATAAATATGCACTACCTGACATTTTGTATAATTTCTCTCTTTGATGTTTGGCTGTACAGGCCCAAGTTGGAGCTCGATGGGACCTCTGAGGGCCCTGAGACATTTGAAAGCTGCAATTTGCCAGAAGCATACAGCTGGCTGGTGTCACAACTGGGATTAGATGCCAGGCCTCCAGACATTCTGCCTGGCGCTCTTTATCCACAACATTCAAATCACAGCAGGGCATGCAGTGCCCAGAATTTACATAGAGCATAAGCTGAGCAAGAATTTGCAGAGAGTAGACCTCTGCGTATTCATGAGGAAATACATGTCCAAGGGTTGAAGAATGGGACTATCTTTTGTGAAATAGCATCTTATGTAAACAGAGGTAATTCTCTTTTCGTTTATGTGTCTAGAACCCATCATTAAAATTCACATGAGAGTTATTGCTTATTACTGCCAGGACTACTATTGCTTGCTGTCCCCAATGATGAATGAAGCCAGAATAAACGTTATAGATTTTTTAAAGCTGCATATAATACGGGCAACAGCAATAAACTTATGACATTTCACCTCACTCAGCAAACATAACAGGAAGGTCAGGAAGGATAAATGTGTGTTAGAGGGAAAGAAAAAAATGTATTATTACAACTTAATAATCTTCTAATACTGGGCGATGCTGCTGCATCCCATTTAATACTTGCATGAAGAATGGGATCAAAATATATGCAAAGGAGAAGCAATTTATCTTAGTAAAGATTTGTGGCAGGGCTATAGGAAAAATCATCAGTGAGGCAATTTATAGGAACTGTCATTGTGGTGTCTCTGTATTATTCTTCACATTTTCTTTGACTCTTGAGGTTTTCATTCAATAGCTACATAGTGAGTATCTTTGCTGGGAGCCGTGCTGGCCTCTGAGGAGCGGGAGTAAGTGCAGGACAGCTGGCTTTTGAAAAGATGAGAATTTTGTAAGAGCTGCTAACTGCTAGCTCCGGAGGGGGAGATCCTTCCTGTCCACCGACAGGGAAAGAAGGTGCCCCCCCATAGATATGTGAATTTCAAAATAACCCCATTAATGGAAAGTAGATAGTTTTACTCCATCTCATTATGAGAACAGGCTATTGTATTTACTTAGATTTTCCAAGAAGAAAGGAAACTATAGTGTTTTTTTGTCTTGTTTTGTTTTTTTACATGGAAAGCAACTGTCACGTGTGCTGTCTGTCGCAACAATTACCTTTTTTTGAAGGAATACATGTTGTTTATGATAAGTTCTCAGGCATGAACAACTCCGTTGAATTGGATAAGTGAGACATTTGAGATTGGAGACTACTTGAGGATATGTTCAAGTACAACATGTCTTACTGGACGTATGTCCAAGACAAAGAAGTTCACTTCCTTCATTAGCTTTCCAAGTGCACTATTTATTTTTTAAGGTAATAACTTCACCTCTCTTGGTGCACATTCTCCACGTATCAAATATATTTTGAAAGCTTCAAATAATAAGATTTTACAAATGTTTCAGAGTTTGTCTTCTCATAGTGATGATTATGGTATTTTGGGGTTTGTTTGTTTTCCCATTATGAGAACTAAGAGACAAAATATCACGGGTAATTTTAAATGAATACTAGTTATTTTGCAGTATGATAGTGAAGGATGAAAATATTGTCCTGACACGATTACCCCAGTATCAACAGAAATGAAATTTCATCGTCGGAAGCTCTTTTATATCTTTGGTATCCAGTTGGTTTGGATCACATATTCATTCAACAAATACGTAATGGTGTGCTTGTGAAAATTCCTGGGTTTGCAGAGAATATAAAACGCCTCTGGTTGGATTTTCTGTCATTAGCACATTTATTTCATGATTTATATTTCCCCCAGCATTTCTCTCTGTATTATCTAATTTAAACTTTAAACCATTCCTCCAGGTTAGGCAGGAGAGGAATTAGTATCCTCACTGAGTAGACTAGGAAACAGGCTCACGTTCAGTGACTCCTCCTACCAGATGACCAGAGAAGGATGAAACTGACCTTCCAATTCAGGTATTCTTATTTTGCTCTCACACTGAACCCTGCTCTCGAGGGGGTCACAAATCACCCTCCCCCTTCTCCCCCACACACATACACACACTCACCCAAACATACTGTGCTTCATACTGTACCCCCCATGGGGGAGGGGCTCATATCGGGAAAATCATATTCAGTTGATGGTAAGCAGAACAGCTTTCATGGAGGAATTGGTATTTTATTACATGTCATTTGTCAAGTGCTTGCTGTGTGCCAAGTATGAGATAAACAGCACTTCGTTCTCTGCTGTCAGTTAGCTCAGAGTGAGGGAAGGCCAAACAATGATAACTCAGGCTAACAGGCAGAAATGCAGATTGCTTTAGAATCGCACGTAGGAGAGTCGTGTAACTCAGAACACACAGAGCAGCTAACAGCTGAGCACTGTTACAGATATTATTCTCTAAGCAATGGGGAGACATCGATGGATTTTAAGCAGGAGCGTTATATCTGCCATGATAAGAAAGAGATTTATTATAAAGGGGGCTATGTGGGAAGTTACTGCAGCAATCCAGTCAATAAATGTTTGAGGACCATATGAAGGCAATGCCAGAGGAGCTGGAGAAGACAGATTTGAGAAGTCAAAGGAGGTAGTGTTGGTGGGAATTTGTATGCTGGGGATTAAGGAAAGGAAAGGAGGAAGTCCAGAATGATCCTCACATTCAGAAAAGAAAGGTTTTATTTTAATACATGAACACTTGCCTTATGGAATTAGTGAATTTTATGCTAAAGAAAAAAGACAAATAAAATCCTGATGCATGATGAATAAATAGTTAATATCAACATTGATTAGAACATGGAATTTAATAAGTAGGGAGGTCACAAGAAACATATGGAGCTTACTAGTTGCCAACACTATTGCAGCTCATTTTTTCTTTTTTTTTAAGATTTATTTATCTATTTGAGAGAGAGAGATCACAAGCAGAGGGTAGTGGCAGGGACAAGGGAGAGGGAGAAGCAGACTCCCCACTGAGCAGGGAGCCTGACACGGGGCTTGATCCCAGGACTCTGAGATCACCACCTGAGTTGAAGGGAGATGCTTAACCCACTGAGCCACCCAGAGCTCCTCATTTTTGCTTTAATACTGCTCCATCTCACAGTGAGGTGGATGGGTAGGTAATGTTATTATCCTCTGTTACAGATGACTAAATTGAGACTGTGAAATAAAGTAACTTGCCCAATAAATCCAGCTAGATAATAGCAAAGCTGGGATTCAATCCCTGGTTCAGTCCCTCACTGTTATCCTCTACAGCTACTACATCTAAGGTCAGAGCCCCAAGATCTGGGCTAGAGAATAATAATTTTTCTATGGTATTTAATATTTGATATTGAAGTTATAGGCTTTTAGACAGTGTAAAATAGTGCTTGGCATTTTATGTATTTTTTCTTTGGTTTAATTCTAGAAAACTCGCATGAGGTCTTTCTTGAAAGAATTAAACATTTTAATTAAAAATTGTACCAGCAAGGAAATAAATATGAAATAATTTTGAAACTATGTGATTTCATTGGTCTATATGTCTGTTTTTGTGCCAGTACCATGCTGTCTTTGTGATCACAGCTTTGTAGTACAGCTCGAAATCCGGCATTGTGATGCCCCCAGCTTTGTTTTTCCTTTTCAACAATTCCTTGGAGATTCTGGGCCTTTTCTGTTTCCATACAAATTTAAGGACTATTTGTTCCAGTTCTTTGAAAAATGTCCTCGGTATTTTGATCGGGATAGCATTGAAAGTGTAGATTGCTCTGGGTAGTATGGACATTTTAACTATGTTAATTCTTCCAATCCATGAGCATGGAATATTTTTCCATCTTTTTGTGTCTACTTCAGTGTCTTTCAAGAGTGATTTGTAGTTTCTAGAATACAGATCCTTTACGTCTCTGGTTAATTAAGTTAATTCCAAGATAACGTATGATTTTTGGTGCTATTGTAAATGGGATGGATTCCCTAATTTCTCTTTCTTCAGTCTCGTTATTCGTGTATAGAAATGCAACTGATTTCTGGGCATTGATTTTGTATCCTGCCACCTTACTGAATTGTTCTATAACTTCTAATAGTTTGGGAGTGGATTCCTTTGGGTTTTCCATATAGAGTATCATGTCATCTGCAAAGAGAGACAGTTTGACTTCTTCTTTGCCGATTTGGATACCTTTGATCCCTTTTTGTCTTCTGATTGCTGTTGCAAGGACTTCTAGTACTATGTTGAATAATAGTGGCGAGAGTGGGCATCCTTGTCGTGTTCCTGATCTTAAGGGAAAGGCTTCCAGCTTTTCCCCATTGAAAATGATATTTGCTGTAGGCTATTCATAGATGGTTTTTATGAGATTGAGGAATGTACCCTCTATCCCTACACTCTGGAGGGTTTTAATCAGGAAAGGATGCTGTATTTTGTCAAATGCTTTTTCTGCATCTATTGAGAGGATCATATGATTTTTGGCTTTTTTCTTGTTGATATGCTGTGTCACACTGATAGATTTGCGAATGTTGAACCACCCTTGCATCCCAGGGATTAATCTCACTTGGTCATGATGGAAATCCTTTTAATGTACTGTTGGATTCTATTAGCAAGGATCTTGTTGAGAATTTTGGCGTCCATATTCATCAGAGAAATCGGTCTGTAATTCTCCTTTTTGAGGGGGTCTTTGCCTGGTTTGGGGATCAAGGTAATATTAGCCTCATAGAATGAGTTTGGTAGCTTTCCTTCTGTTTCTATTTTTTGAAATAGCTTTAGGAGAATAGGTATTATTTCTTCTTTGAATGTTTGGTAGAATTCCCCAGGAAAACCGTCTGGGCCTGGAGTTTTATTATTTGGAAGGTTGTTTATCACTGACTCAATTTCTTCATAGTTAATTGGCCTATTTAAGAAATCTATTTCTTCCTGTTTCAGTCTTGGTAGTTTATAGGTTTCCANATAGAGAACCCAGAAATGGACCCTCAGCTCTTTGGACAACTAATCTTTGATAAAGCAGGAAAAAACTTTCAGTGGAAAAAAGACAGTCTCTTCAATGAAATGGTGCTGGGAAAATTGGACAGCCACATGCAAAAGAATGAAACTTGACCACTCTCTCACACCATACACAAAATAAACTCCAAATGGATGAAAGACCTCAATGTGAGACAGGAATCCATCAAAATTCTAGAGGAGAACATAGGCAACAACTTCTATGACATCGGCCAGAGCAACCTTTTTCACGACACATCTCCAAAGGCAAGAGAAATAAAAGATAAAATGAACTTATGGGACTTTATCAGGATAAAGAGCTTCTGCACAGCCAAGGAAACAGTCAAAAAAACTAAGAGACAGCCCANCTAAGAGGCAGCCCACGGAAGGGGAGAATATATTTGAAAGGACACTACAGATAAAAGACTGGTATCCAAGATCTACGAAGAACTTCTCAAACTCAGTAAGTGAGAAACAAATAAATCATAAAGTGGGCGGAAGATATGAACAGACACTTTTCCAATGAAGACATACAAATGGCTAACAGACACATGAAAAAATGTTCAAAATCATTAGCCATCAGGGAAATTCAAATCAAAACCACACTGAGATACCACCTTACGCCAGTTAGAATGGCAAAGATAGACAAGGCAAGAAACAACAATTGTTGGAGAGGATGTGGAGAAAGGGGATCCCTCCTACATTGTTGGTGGGAATGCAAGTTGGTACAGCCACTCTGGAAAACAGTGTGGAGGTCCCTTAAAAAGTTAAAAATTGAACTACCCTATGACCCAGCCATTGCACTACTGGGTGTTTACCCCAAAGATACAGACGTAGTAAAGAGAAGGGCTATATGCACCCCAGTGTTCATAGTAGCATTGTCCACAATAGCTAAATCATGGAAGGAGCTGAGATGCCCTTCAACAGATGACTGGATTAAGAAGCTGTGGTCCATATATACAATGGAATATTACTCAGCTATCAGAAAGAACGAATTCTCAACATTTGCTGCAACATGGACGGCACTGGAGGAGATAATGCTAAGTGAAATAAGTCAAGCAGAGAAAGACAATTATCATATGGTTTCTCTCATCTATGGAACATAAGAACTAGGAAGATCAGTAGGAGAAGAAAGGGATAAAGAAAGGGGGGGTAAACAGAAGGGGGAATGAACCATAAGAGACTATGGACTCTGAAAAACAAAATGAGGGCTTCAGAGAGGAGGGGGTGGGGGAATGGGATAGGCTGGTGATGGGTAGTAAGGAGGGCACGTATTTCATGGTGCACTGAGTGTTATACACAACTAATGAATCATCGAACTTTACATCAAAAACCAGGGATGTACTGTATGGTGAATAACATGGTATAATAAAAATGTTATTATGGAAAAAAAAGAAACCTTTAAATGTAAAGAGGATTTCATAATAAAATAATCATAAATGAAAAATATGTAATTTCAAAATTAATCATATGCAGTATATTCATACTATATTTGTATACTATATATGTATATCTGTATATTTGCTTCATATAAAATACAATGTATTTCCAGTACATATTTTCTCAGCCAATAAGCAGATAAAGGGAGACAACTCTGGTGATTGTTCAGATTTGGGAACCATTTATACAAAAAGCTGAATTTGACCATATTAAGAGGAATGAGATCACGAAGACATAGAGTGTAAAGAAAGAAGACAAACAATTGGAAGATAGGTTCTTGGAGAATGCCTTTTTTTTTTTTTTTAAGATTTTATTTATTTATTTGACAGAGATAGAGACAGCCAGTGAGAGAGGGAACACAAGCAGGGGGAGTGGGAGAGGAAGAAGCAGGCTCATAGCGGAAGAGCCTGATGTGGGGCTCGATCCCAGAACGCAGGGATCACGCCCTGAGCCGAAGGCAGACGCTTAACGACTGTGCCACGCAGGCGCCCCTGGAGAATGCCTTTTATGTGGTTGCTTTAGGAGGACTAATATGACAAATGTACGAATTGAAGGAGGAAGGGAGGAGGTGGGACAGTTCATGTTGGCAGAATGAAGGAGGAGGAAAATGAAGGTGCAGATGCAGGAAACATGTAAGAAATATAGAATATGAACTTCATGTAAATAGGGGCCTCGCCTGTCATGCTTAATGTTGTTTCCCCAATACTTAGAGCAATGCATAGCTGGTTCTCGAAAATACTTGGTTAATGTGGAATGGGTGAGGTAGAATAAAACAGAGATGGTTATAAATGTCATGAGCAAGAACAAAGAAGAGTAATGAATAAATTATTCTGAAATATAGAAGACCAATGATTACAAGAGTTATGGTGCCGTGAGCAGAAAGGAAAAAAAAAATCAGCACAAACACATGATTTGTTGGATAAAATGTTTGGGATTGTCCCCCTGTTTTTATGGAGGTAGCTGAATGGGTGGGTGATATTTTTCCAGTGGGTGATACTGGCGGGGGGGGAGAGATTGGAGCTAGGCTAGCAATTCCAGCTAATGCAGACGATATCTCCCCTCTTTGCTGTGGCAGTTTCTAAGGCTAACACCGTGCTCCTCACACTGAATGTTTACAGTATGTATTTGTTCAGGAAATAATCAGACAAAGGGAGACAACTGAGGTGCCCATGAAGTTTTGGGAAGCGTGCATAAAAAGTTGAATTTGACCTTGTTAAAAGGAATGTGACTACTAAGAGATAAGATGTAAAAAGAGAAGAAAAAACAATCAGAAGAGAGATCCTTGGAGAATACCTTTTTAATTTGGGATGTTAAAAAAAAAAAAGAAGATAGGAGAGTGAAAGGTAATTAGAAGGAGAGGAAAAGTACCGAGATGGTATGATTTTACATTGGCAGCAATATGGAGAAGGGATTGGAGAACAAGCCTAATAGCAGGAGAGAGAGAGAAAGAGATCGAAAAGCAAGTTTTTGATTAATAAATTCAGAGAGGCTAAGAAAGCTTCATCGGAGAAAAAGATGATTGGATTTAGTGAGTAGGAGACAATGACTAACAAATGATAGGGACATTTCAATAGTAAAATCAAGGTCAAAGTTTGCAAGGGGTTAATGTCAGAAGTTTAGTGATGAGAGAAGAGATATTTTCAGTGGGCTCCAGATTTTGAAATCAGGATTGCTTGGTGATGCAGCTTTTATCAGACTTTGCACAAGCTGCAAAGGGGCTGTCACCATTCCTGCTTATGAAGCAGCCTATGCTGTTTCATTGAAGTGAATGGCAATTTAGGATAAAAAATGTAAAATAAAAATAAATCCTGCCCTGTTCTTTTTCTGCCTTTCTATGAAATAACCATGCAAGGTTCTCCAGACTGTATCGAGTATGCTGTATTAGCAGCACCAATGAGCGGAAGGACCCAAGAGAAAACGATGGGAGGTGGATGCACCCTCAGCATTGTTATTGGCTTATTATCATCTGGGCTCGTAATAAAAAGTGGAATAATCAGCAAGTTACTTACACCCAGGAGATGATAATTTCTGCTGTTTGACCTCGAGTGTCTTTTAAAAGGACTTCCCTTTGTTGAGCTTCTCAAAGTTGATATTAAATATTTTATTAAAGCAGAACTCAGTAAGAGCATCTTTACCTGCCAGTTTGCAATCAGTTTTGTGTCTTAAGACATCAATGCAGTTCTAATATTGATCAGCATAATCATTCAGAAAGTTGCAATAGTGTTTCATAAGGTGATTGTATGGGCCATGGAACTGGAGGTAAAACTGATCTTCTCTGTTCCTTCTTCTGCCTCCAGAGATGACGTAGGAAAAGAATGAGTATATGTAGGGTGCTGTTATTATCTAACTAATTTTAGAAAGCTATCTTTGGAATTATTCTGCCACTTGGACACATTATTTGGATATTCTCAGTGATAGTAAATCTTCTGTCTTTGAAGATGGATATAAGTTAGGAAAATGGCTCTAAAGTTTGGAGGGATAGCTGGGAAATAAAGTTGAGATCACAATGAGCAATTAAATTTCTAATCAAGTGAGGAGTAAGATTCTTGTGTATTGTGTCAGCAGGGTCATGTATCTGTGGTATACTGGGGAAAGCATGAGTTTTGGAATGCAAAAATACTCTTGGGTATTTTGGGGATGGAATGTTAGAAGTGTAGCACTAAGTTTTTTGTTTTTGTTTTATTTTGTTTTGTTTTATCTTGAGGTGATCGCTGCAAACTGGATAAACAAAATACCTCAGCTCAGGTCAGCATTCTGATTGATTCCTGGTTGTAAATCTCAGTGATATCTTTATCATGCTTGGGGACAGAGACAGGGACTGACCTAGGATAAAGAGAGGGAGACGAGCAGTGTTGACAAAATGACTGTTAATCGTATGTATAGAAAAGGGACATTAAGAGAGAAATATCTAGAAAAAAAAGAAGGTAGAGTAAATAGACAATTGAATATGTAGCATGAAGAGATAAAGGATAAGGAAGAGGGTTTGGAAGGACCAGGGATAGTCAGGAAAGAAAGGCCATTGTTACAAAATTATGCTCATTGGAGAATTAGCTGAATTGCCTGAAAAAAAGTGCCTTTTGAATCAGGTGAATTGTAATTTCTTGTGAAGTCTCATACAGCTTGTGCCTGTTGTTGGGCCAAAGCCAAGTGTTTCCAGATGGCCACAATAACGAGGAGGCCCCTTGACAACTCACTTCAGAGTCTAAAACAAATGGAAAATGAAAGGTATGGCTCCTTATTAAGATTGTCTTTGCATTCAAACAGGAGCATCCTTTATCAAGCATTCAGCTGGTGTTGTGGCTGCTGTTCCCTTCACAGAAGCTATTTCACTCAAGATGAGAAGACGAGGTCTCTTTAATAAATCATATTGCCTGATATTCCTATAGTATTCAGATGACATGCCGACACTTCGTGGAAAATGAAATAAATAGACCCAGAGAGAATTTTATAGCAATTTCCCCTTTTTATATGTCATATGGAATCATCAATTTCTGAACAAACACAAGATTTAAGATGTACATGTCCGTACACATGTACCCATGTATAAAATAAGAAATCACCACAGAATTTGCCTAGGAGGGTTTTAACAATGAAAGGGTTTTTTTCACTTATGTGAAGAATGAGCCCAAACACATTAAAGGTTATTTTCAACTTCTGTACTCAGACAAGGACAAAATACGAACATAAATAAATGACAGAAATCTTATCTCTATTTTATGTTAAAAGTTTGAAATGAATGTAAATGAATGTATTCAGTTTTCAGAGGTATATTAGACTACTCTGCAGAAGATTGGTAATAAAGGAGGAGATGCCAGTTGATATATTACACAGATAAAACCTAGAAATCCTAGAAAACTTATGTTAGAAATACAGAAGTGAGTTGAAGATTAGTAAATATTTAAAGGAAGATGATACTATTTGATAAATAAAAGCCACTCAAAGAAATAATCAATCTTGCTTTCCTTTCCTTGCATATCATTTAATACTTACTAAAAATTATTGCCTATTATTTATTGATTGTCTGGAATTGGTTATTAGAATCTGTCTGTATTGTAGCAATGCTATTATTCATGAAACAAATCTATTTTTCTACAGATATTCTATTTTTTGTAAAGGAAATAAAATGAAATAAGATTGCACTGGTCTTATCCTTTAAATGGGATTAATTAATTTGAAAGGATGCTTGGTATTATGCTCTGGTTTATTAGATTATCTTACTGGATAGCATATTTACATTTCCTTGGATTGAAATGACCCTTGTGATTTAAGAAAATATCAGCTACTTAATCATTTAAAGGTATGTGGTTGACCTGAATTGGTGGTCTTAAGCATTGTGTCATAGGTGGTTTCTATAGGGCATTTCAGAGGAATCAGTCTTGGAAGAGATAACTCTTACTTCTCAGATATTTTCAGATTTGTGTTTAAAAAAATTATTCTGGCTATGTTGTAGAGAATTGAATGGAAAGGGAATATTGGATGAAGGAAGAAAGTTGGGCAGGTATTCCAATAATCCAAGTGAGAAAAACAGTATTATCCATTAGTTAAAAGCATGGACTTTGAATATAGATGCTAGATTTGAGCACAGCAGCTTTCGCTTACTAGCTGTGTGACTTTGGGCAAATCACTTAATCTTGTGTTTCAATTTTCCTATCGAAATCCCTATTTGGGAATAATAATAGTTCCTGCCCCAAGGGTTTTCATGAGAAGTAAGTGAGTTAATGTGCCGTAGATTATGCCAGCCACAAGGCAATTACAATGTAAGTATAGGCTGTTAATGAACTTGGATGTTTGGAATAGAGATACAAATAAGTGGACCACATTTGAGTATATTTAGTATTAGAATAAACAATAATTAATGATTGACAATAGGGGAGGGGGTAGGAGAAGGTATTGTCATATGCCATTTACTGTATATCATTAGAGGGTAAGGGATTGTGGAGTGATGGGGACTTTCAAATGAAATATTACTTTTTTTAAAAAAAAGATTATGGTCCTAAATCAGAATATTTTGATAATAATCTTTATTTTGTGTGGGTAAGTGAATCCATGAGAAAGATTAAAATTAGGCGTTCTGAACTCCATTTAATCGCTACTTGACTTGAGAGACCCAAGGTTAGAGGTCTCTTTCTGGTGATATGTCTCTTTGTGTATGATGTGAGTGAGTCTTGCATCTGGTTTCTCTTAAAGAACTTTGGGTCAGCATTAGAACTCTTCATAAGCACTCTGACCTTCTTGCATGATGTATCATTAACACAGTAAATCCTTATAAAGAATCAGATATTAGAGGGAATGAGATGTTATGAATGTGTGTAAATGCCAGGTAACTGCAGTTTTTTCTTCACATATCTAATGATTGTTACTTACACTTTTTTTTTAGAGGTTTATTTATTTATTTGAAAGAGAGAGAGAGAAAGAGAGAGTGTGCATGTGTGAGTGTGGGGAGAGGCAGAGGGAGAGAATCCCCAAGCCAACTGCCCCCTGAGCATGGAGCCCACACTGGAACTCCATCTCAAGACCCTGAGATCATGACCTCAGCCGAAACCAAGAGTTGGTCACTCAACCAAACTGAGCCACCCAGGCACCCCTACACTTTGTTTTCAACGTGGCTGTCCTAAAATAGATTTCCACTTACATGGTTTTTTAAAAAATAATGTATATATTTTCTTGTAGCCAGACTTACTTTTTAATGCTTTATAATTCTTTGAATTCTTCAAAGAGAATGCTAAGTAAATAAGTACTTATACATTGGATGGATCATTGATATAAATTCTGTATTTTTTCAATTCAATTATTTTATGTTTCATATAAAAGGGCATTAAGTTTTAAGGAAATCTACGTTATTGTATGCCAATTTCGATGATTTATCCTTTCTCTTTTTCCTATTCAGTCTGCTCCCAGTTTTCAAGAGGAGTCTATGCTATTTTTGGATTTTATGACAAGAAGTCTGTAAATACCATCACATCATTTTGTGGAACGCTCCATGTCTCCTTCATCACTCCCAGCTTCCCAACAGATGGCACACATCCATTTGTCATTCAGATGAGACCTGACCTCAAAGGAGCACTTCTTAGCTTGATTGAATACTATCAGTGGGACAAGTTTGCATATCTCTATGACAGCGACAGAGGTAAGTGACAATATCCCTATGCCTTTGTAATGGGTCAAATTCAGCGCCTATACGAGACACTTCTATGTGATATTATGGAGCTACACAGGTGTGTTAAATTCTAGGGGTTTAATTTTTCTGTGTAAATGAATAATGCAATTTGAAACTCGGGAAACATATTTAGAGTTTAAAAAAAAAAGTGAACATTCAATTTAAAGATAGAGACTCTATCAACCCAATGCCCAGATGTTCAGTTGTAACATAAATAGCACCTTCTGACGTCAGCAGCTAAGACCCTATGGGGACTACATTACTAGTCAAAGGTCTTCGAAGTGACTGCCTTGAAAATTGATTTAAGTGAAACTGAATAAATATGTAAATAAGGACTTCTAGAGAAATTTGTAGCGATTAAATATCTTCACATGCAAAAGTTTTAGGAGGAAGAGATGACCGTTATTAACCTTGCTTTAAAATGACATCTCTGAACCTCAGAGAAGTTAAAGGACTTGCTCATGATCCACTTGGGCAGCTGGTACAGTTCGACCCAGGTCTTCTGACACCAGACCCACATGTTTTCATAATTCTGAGCTTATGATGAGATGTTATTGATTAGCATACTAATTGGATAGAATCTTGGCTCATGATACTAAAGTTGCATTTTCAGGGGGAGTTACTTCCTTCGTGTTTCCCACGTTTCATGTTGCGAGGTTTGGTATTAACAGACCTGCTTGATGTATGTGTCATAGAATCCCAGATGTTCTTTTTTAAAATTTTATTTATTTATTTGAGTATAGTTGACACACGATGTTAACGTTAGTTTCAGGTGTACAACATAGTAATTCAACAACTCTGTACATTATGCTTTGCTTACCACAAGTGTAGCTCCCATCTCTCACCATACAACGCTACAACCATACCACCGACTACATTCTTTTATTCCCAGGACCTATTCATTCCACAATTGGAAGCCTGTATCTCCCACTCCCCTTCTCCCATTTTGCCCATCACCCTACTCTTCTCTCCTCTGGCAGCCATCAGTTTGTTCTCTGTATTCTCTGTTTTCTATATTTTATAGTTTGTTCTCTGTATGTGCCTGGTTCTGCTTTTTTTTTTTAATAGATTCTGATTGTTAATTCATTTGTTTTGTTTTTTAGATTTCACATATGGGTGAAATCATGTGGTATTTGTCTTTCTCCATCTGTCTCACTTAGCATAATACCCCCTAGATCCATCCATGTTGTAACAAATGGCAGGATCTATTCTTTTTTATGGCTGAGTGATATTTCGTTGTATATATACCACATCTTATTTATCCATTCATCTATTAGTCAGGACTTGGGCTGCTTCCGTATCTTGGCTACTGTAAATAATGCTGCGATACACATAGGGGTGCACATATCTTTTCACATTAGTGTTTTCATTTTCTTTGGAATCTCAGATGTTCTTAATTATTCCTGGGTCCACGATTTGGCTTCAGTGGGTGTACTTACTAAAGTCGAATGAACATTTGTGCACATGTTTGCATCTATATTTTTCTAAAGACAGTATCCATAACCAAACTCAAAAGGATTAAGAACCGTTATTGTAAGAGTACCTAAGTACCAAAATAGGCTTTCTTCAGCAGCTTGCTTCTTGGAATATTTAAAGGTTCAAATGAAACCCAGAAGCCTGTTTCGACCAAGATAGGGCACCTTGTTAACCCGCAAGGGCAGACAAGAAGAGAGCCAGCCGCCAGTCAATTCGCCATTGATTAGTCTGTAGTCATTTGCTGCAGCAATCCCATCTGGGGTGCTCAAGCTAGGTGTCTGATTCTCTGCCCCGTCCTCCCAGTCCTGGGAATGAGAACATTCCGTGGAAAAGCCTGTCAGCATCTACAAGCTGAAAAAAGTTGCTATGTCAACAACTTCTTCCCCCCCTGCTATGAGAAGGGAGAGCTTTGCTATTCCTACGAGGAATGAAAAATTAAAACAGAACCATTTAAAGAAAATATGGATTGCAATGTGCTGGATGATTCCGAAGCATACTCTTATTAATGTGATAAAAGGCTTTCAAAACTGAGCTTATTCATAGACTTTCCTCCTGTTCTCTGCAAACTCCTTTAGAACTCTGTCATGTTAAAACTAGCCTACAGTCTGTAAGTATTCTGAGTGCCCCTTTCACCCCTGCCTCCTGTTGCAGTGATTTCTACCACGCAAATATATTTTATCTCTGGACGCTCTTTTTCATTGTCTTCACTCCAGGCCAGGCCACCACCACATGTTCCTTCTCCCCCCT
Source organism: Ailuropoda melanoleuca (assembly GCF_002007445.2). NCBI lineage: Eukaryota > Metazoa > Chordata > Mammalia > Carnivora > Ursidae > Ailuropoda > Ailuropoda melanoleuca. The sequence goes on along the minus strand of NC_048222.1, from coordinate 99,111,094 downwards.
CCCCCACCCCGTTTCCTCATTCGTTTCTCTTTAATCCATTTTCCACAAAGTAGCTGCAATGTGTAAATGCTTTTCAGTGCTTTTCTGACCTTATCATTCCTTTGCTTAAAACGCTTCTCATGAAGATGAAGATAAAATTGAAAATCCCTAACATGGTTCTAAGGTCTGGTTCCTGCCAATTGATGCTACCGTCCTGCTCACTCACTGAGTTAAATCCATCTAACTAACCTTCTTTCACTGTCTCCAGATGCACCAAACCAAACCCTTTCACCTCAAATTTCTGCCTCTAGTTCTTTCTCCTCCTTCACGTCTTAGCTTATAGAGCATTTCCACAGAGCTGCGTTTCATACTTTTATTCTCTCACATAGAAGTCTCCTCTTTTCCAACATAGTACTTATCACAATTGATCATGAATGGTAGTATCTGTTCTTTTACTCAAGAACTGCTATTGAGCTACTACGTTCCAGGGACAGTTTCAGTCACACAGACCAAGCACTATGCCTTTTATTTGTGCCCTGGCTGTAAGCCCCCAGAAGGCAATGTCCAGGCAGCACCCATTACACTGGGTGTCCAGTTTCTGACTGTACACACAACGCTTAAGATGATGCTGGAACAGAGCTGCTATTGAATAAATAGTATTAATAAGAATTAAGCATCTGTGTATTTTAAGTTTGTGATGATAAGAGAACCTGGATCTCGCTGGCTAAATTGAAGGATCAGAAGATGAATTCTGTTTGACAAAGTTGAAGGTGGCGTTTTGCCTTTAGGGGCGTACTTCACCCTTGCTGTGACTCCCTCTAGGTGAACATGAACTTTTGAGAAAAGTCATATAGACAACAGAGGCCATAAACAGAAAAAGAGAAACTCTAGTATTTGAAGAGAGATACTGAAGAAAAGCTCTGGGAGGTGATCAGGTGATGAGGGATGAGTTTACACACTTGTGAAAAGAACATGAAACATTCTGAAGTGATTTCATTAATACATATTTGGAAATAGTAAATAAAATTGAAGTGAGGAGATAATCTCCAGTCATGAAATTGTACAAATTGATTTGAGTTTAAGTTCATCTTTTGAGAGAAGAATATTAGAGTTATAGTATTATATATTAAAGTTAAGTATTATATATTAAAGCCAAAAATGGCCTTATGGACACATTTTCAAGGTATCATCAAATAGCTGCTTCTGTTTTAATATGAACAATGTTACACTAGATCTGAAACGATTTTCAGAGATACGTGTGTAAGACTCAAAGTATTAGCAAATGACTTGATCTTTCTGTAGTGTTTTACTTGGATCGAGGAAATGGGATTTTGCTATCCAATTTTTTTCTTATTACTGTCTTAATTTTTATAGCTTTGCCATCATATTACGCTTTAAAAAGTTCATTCGTGCACTTATTGTGTGACTGGTTTTCTTTCCTTCAGCCATTAACCTCATACACTTCAAGGAAGCACTTCCTTATGTAGTGTCACGTGACCACGAGCACACCTCTGCTCCCTTTATCCCTGCTATGCGTGCTTTAAAAACAGATTCCATTATTTCATCTCTCACTACATCTCTACATGCTTCAATTTCAACCAACTTGGTCTGTCCTTGATGTGGCACTCTCTCTACTTCATGGATTATAAAGGTTTTTTTTTTTTTCAACTTTAAAAAAATTTATTTTAATTTCAGTTACTTTACATACTTTGTGTTATATTAGTTTCAGGTGTACAATATAGTGATTCAACACTTCCATACAACACCCAGTACTCATCACAACAAGTGCACTTCTGAATCCCCATCACCTATTTCAGCCATCCTCCCACCCACCCCCCCTCTGGTAACCATCTTCTCCAGAGTTAAGAGTCTTTCTCTCTCTCTTTCTCTTATTTTTTCCCTTTGCTTGTTTGTTTTTTCTTAAACTCCATATGTGAATGAAATCATGTGGTATTTGTCTTTCTCTGACTGGATTATTTTGCTTAGCATTATAATCTCCAGCTCCATCCATGTCATCGCATATGGCAAGATTTCATTCTTTGTGTATATATAACACATCTTCTTTATCCATTCATCAATCGATAGACACTTGGGCTGCTTTCATGTCTTGGCTATTGTAAATAATGCTGCTATAAGCATAAGGGTGCATGTATCTCTTTGAATTAGTGTTTTTGTATTATTTGGGTAAATACCCAGCAGTGCAATTGCCAGGTCATAAGGTTATTAACTTTTTTTGGAAACTTCATCCAGTTTTGCACATGGCTGTGCCAATTTGTATTCCCAATATTTCATGAAGGTTCCTTTTTCGCCACATCCTTTCCAATACCTGTTTCTTTTGTTGTTGATTTTAGCCATTCTGAGGTGTGAGGTGATATCTCCTTGTAATTTTCATTTGCATTTCCCTGATGATCAGTGATGATGAGGATCTTTTCATGTGTCTTTTGGCCATCAGTATGTATTCTTTGGAGAAATGTCTGTTCATGTTTTCTGCCCATTTTTAATCGGATTGTTATTTTAGGTGTTGAGTTTTATAAGTTCTTTATATATTTTTCGATACTCACCTTTTATCAGATATATCATTTGTAAACATCTCTCATTCTGTAGGTTGCCTTTTAGTTTTGTTGACTGATTCCTTCATTGTGCAGAGGCTTTTTATTTTGATGTAGTCCCGATAGTCTATTTATTGATTTTGTTTCCTTTGCCTCAGGAGACAGAAAGAAGTTGCTCTGGCCGAGGTCAAAGAAATTATTGCCTATGTTCTCTTCTAGGATTTGCATGGTTTCAGGTCTTACATTTAGGTCTTTCATTCATTTTGAATTTATTTTTGTGTATGGTGTGAGAAAGTGGTCCAGTTTCTTTCTTTTGCTTGTTGCTGTCTAGTCTTCCCAACACCATTTGTTGAAGAGATTTTCTTTTTCCCATTGGATATTTTTTTCCTGCTCTGTCAAAGACTGATTGACCACATAATTGTGGATTTATTTCTGGAATTTCTGTTCTGTTCCATTGATCTATGTGTTGTTTTTGTGCCGGGATCATACTGTTGTGATCACTGCAGCTTTGTAATATAACTTGAAGTCCAGAATTGTGATGTCTCCAGCTTTGCATTTCTTCAAGATTGCTTTGGATATTTGGGATCTTTTGTGTTTTCATGCAAATTTTATGATTATTTCTTCTTGTTCTGTGAAGAATTCTGCTGGTATTTTGGTAGGGATTGAATTAAGTGTATAGATTGCTTTGGGTAGTATTGACATTTTAACAATATTTCTTCTTCCAATCCATAAGCATGGAATGTCTCCATTTCTTTGTGTCATCTTCAGTTTCTTTCATCAGTGTTTTGTAATTTTCAGGGTACAGGTCTTTCACCACTTTGGTTAGGTTTATACGTAGGTATCTTATTATTTTGGGTGCAACTGTAAATGGGATTGTTTTTTAGTTTCTCTTTCTGCTGCTTCATTATTGGTGTATAGAAATGCAAGAGGTTTCTGTACATTTATTTTGTATCCTGCAACTTTACTGAATTCGTGTATGAGTTCTAGCAGTTTTCTGGTGCGGTCTTTTTTGTTTTCTATACGCAGTATCATGTCATCTGCAAATAGTGAAAGTTTTACTTCTTCCTTACCAATTTGGTATTCCTTTTTTTTGTCTGATTCCTGTAACTAGGGCTCCAGTACAATTTTGAATAAAAGTGGTGAGAATGAACATGTGTGTCTTGTTCCTGAACTTAGGGGAAAAGGTTTCAGTTTTTCCCCATTAAAGATAATATTATCTCTGGGTTTTTCATAGATGGCCTTTATTATGTTGAGGTGTGTTCCCTCTAAACCTACGTTGTTCAGGGTTTTTATCATGTCTGGATGTTGTACTTAGTCAAATTTTTTTTCTGCATATACTGAATTGATCAAATGGTTCTTATCCTTTCTCTTATTGATGTGATGTATTATATTGATTGATTTATGAATATTGAGCCACCTTGCAATTCAGGAATAAATCCCACTTGATTGTGGTGAATGATTTTTTTAAAAATATATTAATGAAGTCAGTTTGATAGCATTTTATTGAGAATATTCATCAGGAATATTGTCCTGTAGTTCTCTTTCTTAGTGGTGTCTTTATCTGGTTTTGGTATCAGGGTAATTCTGTCCTCATAGAATGAATTTGGAAGTTTTCCTTTCTTTTCTATTTTTTGAATAGTCTCAGAAGAGTAAGTATTAACTCTTCTTTAAATGTTTGGTAGATTTCATCTGTGAAGCCATGTGGTTTCTTGATTACTGACTCAATTTCTTTGCTAGTTATTGGTCTGTTCAAATTTTCTATTTCTTCCTCTTTCAGTTTTGGTAATTTATATGTTTCTAGGAATTTATCCATTTCTTCTAGGTTGTCTAAATTGTTGGCATATAGGGTTTTATTTTTTTCAATTTTTAATAATCTTTACTTTTCTGAGAGTCTAGAATTAAATAAACATATTGGTTTTTTTGTTTTTGTTTTTTTTAAAGATTTTATTTATTATCCATTTGAGAGAGAGAGAGAATGAGAACAGCACACAAGCTAGGGGGAGGAGCAGAGGGAGAGGGAGAAGCAGGCTCCTCGCTGAGCAGGGAGCCTGACGTGGGTCTCCATCCCAGGACCCTGGGGATCATGACATGAGCTGAAGGCAGACGCTTAACCAATTGAGCCACCCAGGAATCTCTATATTGTTAAATTTTAATTTCTAAATATACTAATTGATGTCCTTTTGAGCAGCATGGGGCCAAAGCTTGAAAATGGCTCACTAACATTTTGCCCCAAATATGAGCTGGATGAAAAAAATTAAAATTGTCTATGCTTTTTTATTGCACTGCTCCTAAGACTGCCATTTAAACCCTTCCTGCTTCCCACCATCCATCAAAATGCTGAGCAACAAGTTCAGGAGTCCATGTCCCAGTTATAAACAAGGGAGGACATAGATGCATCTTGGTCTTGGTAGAGTTCGTCTTCTTCTATTTCAAGTTTACTCATGAAAGGAGTGCTGAAAATGTTCATTTGGTGCCTGTGATGTTTTAGGACCGCTGTCTTCTCTTTATCCAAGCCATTTTGCATCACTCCTTGATGACCCAGTGCTCTTCCTAAAAGCATATTATTACTTCATAGACAGTAGGTAGATAGATCCTCAGTACATTTGGAACTATAGAGTAATGGGCTTACCTATGTTAATGCATTAAATATAGTTTTATGTATTAAATTTGTACCAAGATTTTCATCAAAATGTGTTTCCTATTTATTGGTTCAATGTCAATAAGGTAAGACAACACATTTCTATAGACAGTAAGTAAAACCAGAACTAATGCTTTATACCTTTATGTCTTGATTTTAATTTTGAGCCATACTATATGTTCCCTGAAGGCACTTTGATTCTGGTTCCAAGAAGAAATCATGCATAGAATGAAAATACTTCCAAATTATAAATTTCTTTTCAGATGTTCCTGAGAAAGTCAATGAGAGAAATATATGTTAATCTAATCTGCCTAGGCATGCTGCCATGATTTAGAGATCATAAATATTAATTTCTGTGCCTGAAAGATGAATAATGGCAGTGAATTTTAAATGAAACAAAGAAAATATTTTTGAAAAGAAAAAAATAGTCTGAATGAAATATCCCTATTTGCAGTAATCATTCTTAATTCTACCCACTAATATACAGACTAGAACACTTAGGCTTTACCTGTCTTTAGGCTGATAACATTTCTATAACTCTCTCCCGGTATTACTAACACTAGCTCAAGATGAAACAGTGAAGTACTGATGGTAATACTTTGGGAGAGTTTTAGGATGATTGCCAGCTCACAAATAGATTATACAACAATAACTAGTCTTGCAACAATTAGGCTCTTGAAGTGGTAATGTAGTCCAACAAACATAGTCTAGTCTTTCTTTTAGCCAAAAGCCTGATAATATAGAGTTTAAAACTTAATTTTAGACCTTGTAATATTCTTGAGTTACTTTAGAATGTATTTTAAATACATGGATTAGGAGGAATTGTTAATTTTCTGGGTTTTTTTCTCCCTGTTTGTAGATGAACAACTGCATATCTCCAGCTTTCTTTGTTCTGAGTAATTCAGTAATAAGAAATCAGTCTTTGCTATACTTCAACTATCCTGATATAGTATAGATACCAAAGTAGAGTAATTACTACTTAGTAATAACTTGAAGTAAACCAATATTTATAAAGAATGTCCACTGTCCATACAAGTTTATAGTCTGATTAAGGGATGGAGGTATTTATGAAGATACAAGTTTGTGTAGAAGGGAAAGAGTAATTATCTCAAGTAATATTTCCCCCTAATTAGAATGTGGTACCAAGAGACCAAGAACATGAATTTGTGTTAGGTTTGAAGAGGTTAATTTCACCTCAATAGTTGTAACATGCATTTTCAGTGAGTTTTAAAATGATCTGCTAATTTTAAAGTAACCAGAATTAATAAAAAACTCTTAGTTGTGGGAAAGACACAGATCAAGTCGATAGACTAAGAGGTCTGTTGCTATTAGCAAAAAAACAAATCTAAGAATATGGATTACTAAGCATGGGACAGCAATCTCTTTAAATCATGAGTCAGACTATTTTATGGATTGTGAGTTACTTCTGGCTGTCCCTAGGAGATGAGTTAATATTATTCATTGTCTTCTGATGGCACTAAATTAATCAGGTCTGATATTGCACCACTTGAGCTATTTAGCTTCTTAATGGATGTAATGTTTTTAGGCTTCATAGGTTACAAAACATTAATTCTGAGAGTTTTAATAACCGAAGATCCACACCAACTGTGAGTTACTTTTGACACAAAAATGAATAAGTTGAAAACTCAACCATTTCTTTAAATGCATTCTTATTAATTTAATACATCATCTCCATATTTTTTGACAAGATGAACTGCCAGTAAATGTTAGGTATAGAACTATCACTTGATATTTACAAATCATTGTTTTATCCAAAATTTCTTATAATATTTGTTGAAAGTTGGAATAGAATATCAAGAACATTAACACTTGAAATTTTAGTATGTGGTAAACTTCATGATTAAATAAAAACAAAAAATAATTTCTGCCTGGAAGAAAGGAATCCCAGCACTGTATGATATTATGTGGATAGCAAATGGAAGATCATTCATGGATATAATGTTTTTAAGGAGGTAACAAGGAAGAGTTAGTTGCATAAAGATTCGAATGTGGGAAAGTAGGACCTACATAGTGAGAGAGATTTAGAAAATTAGCTTTTTTTTCCTACTCAGGAAAAAAGACTGGATAGATTTAATAACTGTTTTCAAGCACTTTGAGAGCTGTTGAATTGATCATGATGGCCAGCTGTATGTTCTATCTTCACTGATGATGAAAAACAGGAAAATGTTTTGAATTAAATCATGGAGAGATTTATTTATAAATAGTGAATGGAAATCATAGGTGATCCATGAAGTTTTTAAAAGAAATTTTATCATTAATAGATTTTTTTTTACAATGTAATGTGGTCTCTTGTTTAAATTATCCCTTGAGAAATTCTTGTGTATTCTTGTGTTTTTGGTACATGACTGCACAGAGGAAACAAATATTGTTGTTTTGCCAAAAAACCCCAAATTCACTCTAAGTTTAATTTATGGTTCAGCTTCCCAAATTGAAATAAAAATAAATTATTTTCAATTTTCATAATGAAATATTTTAAATAAAAAATAAAGAGAATAGTATGAAGACCCCCAAGGACTCTTAACTCAGCTTTGTTAATGATCAATATACAAGGAATCCTGTAACTATCTATATCCCTTTGTCCTTCACGATTATTTTGAAACAAATACCTTCCATCATGTCATTTCATCTGTACATATTTCAGTTTGTACTGTGAAAGAATACTCCTGTTTTCAGCACAACCACAATATCATTATCATTTGCAGGCAGATTCACAGTAATTCATTAATATCATCATCTATTTTTTCCCACAGTTTATTTGAATCAAGATAAAAATGACGTCCCTATTTCCAAATTGGTTAATATATCTCTTAAGTCTTTAATAACATATGTAGAGTTTCAGTTTGATGATTGCAACACTGATATTTAGCATATCACTCTGCTACATATTCCTTATAAATTGGTAGCTTGTCTAGAAGCTTGGTAAGATTCATGTTCATATTTTTTTGCAGGAATACTCCACAGGTGATGTTAAATATTTCTATTTAGAGACATGTAACTTCTGGTCATCTCCCTTTTTGTGTTTTTAGCAACAGTTAATGATTGTTACCTTGGTTCATTAATTTGCTAGGTGTTACAAGGTGGTTGTAATTCTAAATCTATATTCCTTCCTCATTTGTTAGCTGGAGTCTTTCCAAAAAGGAAAAGCTGTCTTAATTATTATCCTGAGTATGGTTCATATAGGAAGGGCAGGAAAATTCTTGTTTCTCTTCCTTTATTTACCAATTTCAAAATAATAACTCAGCTCCTAGTATCCTTCAAAGGCAACCAGAAATTTATATGTGTTTAAATATCACTGATTCAGGTTCTTTGTTGGTTATCAGTCTGTTCAAATTTTCTTTTTCTTGATGTTTCAGTTTTGGTAGTTTATATTTTTAGATATTAATAAGGATTCATGGATTTAAGATATGTTATGTATTTAAGTCTTTTGCAGTTATTACTCTTACTGATATCCAAATTGCCTTATCTTTACTTAAAGTGATCTTCAACACATTGGCTCCAGAGTCTTTTGACATAGGGCTGATAGTTTTGGAGAGCTTCCTTGCATTTTGTATCACAAGATGTTCTAGGCTAATCTTGTGTCTTCTTGGCCAGTATTGAATCAATACAATTTTTAATGATGTTTTCCAGATTAAATAATTTTTTTCAGAATGCTCAAATTTTTGCCATAGTAAATAGATTGAAATAAAGTGTAGCATATGAATAAAATTTATAAAGCAGTGTGATCACATTAGGTAAATCCCACATTTTATGGGTAAAAAGAAATCAGCATTCTTCTGAGAAAGATGTATGACTTTCTGGAATCAGGAAGATGATGTGATGAGTCCTGAATTCTTTTTGGAGCCCAGATTGGGTGTTGTTCATTAAGCTATTAACAGAAATGATGAATTTAGGTTGGCTGTGAAGAATTGAAGTGGTGTGGAAGACAAGTTTATGTACTGCTTTTCCAAGTGCTAAACTGCACATTTAACTTTAAGCAATAAATTCCCCAATTGTTTTCCTTCTCAGTCCTACACAGGAGACAATGTATTTTTATTAAAAAGAAAAAGAAAATTTATTTATTTATTTATTTTATTATGTTCAGTTAGTCACTGTATAAGTCGTATGTTGCTATAAGCAAAGTTATTGATAAACAGTAAACAGCTCTTACATTTGGAAAGTTAAGTAAATGTAACAAATCTGAGCTAGAAAACTAACTGCTACCATCTGGTTAATAGGTGAACATTTTAATCTCTATGGGATCAGTTCCAATAACAAAAACATGATGTGACAGAAGGCTGAGGAAAAACAACTGCTGACTAGAAGACAATAGAAGGATATACAACAGCCTCATGAGATTATTGGCTCGTATGCTTACAAAGACTCATGTAGATTTGTCTCCCTGAAAATGTTTGCAACCTCTTGAGGATGTTAATATGAAAAGATAGACTGTCATATGTAAAGAAACAGTCTTGCCCATTCTCTAAGAGAAAGAAATGTGTGCAATGTCTTTGGATCTCACTTTAACCAAAGGTATCACACACATTACTCTTTAGTAATATCCGAAAGAAGATAGCTGAGAGAGCTGAAAGAAGGGGAGACTATTTTCCCCCCAAACCATGGTTCTTTCCATCAGAATAACAGCATATAGATAAAGAGCTTTTGATGTGAAGCGGAAGTAAGTTGATGTCGATAAAGATCATCACTGTAGCTTTTTGGAGGAGTCAACATCCCCTCAGTTGCACAAAAATATCAGCCGTAAAAATATATTCGCTGTCAATTTCACAACGTAATTCTGAGTTATTCAAGTATCTTTATCAGTCATCATTTTTCTTTGGCTTCCTAGGCTTATCAACACTGCAAGCTGTGCTGGATTCTGCTGCTGAGAAGAAATGGCAAGTGACTGCTATCAATGTGGGAAACATTAACAATGACAAGAAAGATGAGACATACCGATCACTTTTTCAAGATCTGGAGTTAAAAAAGGAACGGCGTGTAATCCTCGACTGTGAACGGGATAAAGTAAACGACATCGTAGACCAGGTTGGCTACCCTCTGTTTTCTAATGGCACCAAATATAGAATGTGCACGCAGTGTCAGCATTTGCAGTGAGAATTTGCGTGAGGTGCTGAACAGCAGTTTTTCCTTTATGGTTTATGTAGGATGCAGCAAATATCATCAATTAAATTACCTCTGGCTTCAGTTAGCAATAGCAGATGGTCTTCAATCATGCTGACACATCATGGTAATCATTAACTATATTCAGTATGTAACTACTGAGTCTTATGTTTTATATGATAAGCATTGCCCTAAACTTTGATATTTTTAGTTGGAAATTTACAATTTTGCTTTTTGAACTTTTTAGAGATAAGAACATAGCCATCAATTAAGTAAAAATAAGGCTGGGGTTCTAAGGGAAAAGTGAGTAGTTCATGGTAAAACATGGAGAACATCAAACATTAGAGCACAGTATGGAACATTAAGCCTATATTGTCTGAATGCATCTGTGTCTTTAGATAAAGCCTGTATTTATTTTTCTAAGATTTTTTTTCCTCCAGTTAGGTTGGCTTTGTGTCACTTTGAAACTGTTAATCTGTGAAATTAAAATATGTAGGAGAGACATATTCAGTCTGTGTTTGCTGTTTGAGAAGTTTACTGGACATAAGGATGTTTCATCTGTACTTAACTATACCACCTTGATTCCATTTAAGGTCTTTTAGGATAGGACAGCCATTCAGTAATATCCTAATGATAAAAATAAGATCCACCATATTATATACATAGGGTAAGTGACCAGGGATGTTGGTGAAGCAGCGTCAAGATTTGATGAGATAAGATCTGCTTCACTGGGTATCTGCTTCTTTTCCCAACTGATGAGTGTGTGTGTGTGTGTGTGTGTGTAGTGGCTGCTAGTTCCTTAGGTTAATATAGGATTGGAAAAAAAATAGGCAGTCAAGTATGAATTTACTGGCCCTTCTAGGCTTTGAGGAGACAATTAATTCACTAATTTGTATAACACAAAGCATTTTGCAAACATAAATGTTGATGCAGCTTTAATTGATACGTAATAATACAAGCCCTAAGACATACAAAATGGATCTCGCATAAAATATTAAATAACTGGATAAAGCTAACTTGTTATGAGAAAGAGCTAAATGTTATATGCCAGAGAGGTGAACATTTCAGTGGAAAAATCTTGATTCCTGTCTCAGGAGATGAAGTTAGGGTTGTTTTTAACCTGAAGGCCTCTTGTTCAAATGTGAACCTCAACAACTCATTTGAATTCCATAGGAGATTCTCATTAAAATGAATTTTAATAATAGTCATTAGTCTTTTTTTAAAGAATTTATGAATTCATGGATCATCATAATAAATGTTGGAGAAAGTCTATGTGAAAATAATTATTTCCAAAACTAGAAGAGGGAAACTATAGGAGAAATTGGGAATATATGGAATGGAATGTTTTGAAACAAATATATGATGATTAAATGTCCATTTGGAAATCCATTCAAAAGGTACAGAGATTTTGCACATGTATATCGTATTTTTATGAAACTCTTGAATTTATTAAATGAGTGTGTACAGTGGTTGGTTGCATCATTCAGCAAACATTAACTACAGACATCCTCTGTGTCTAGAATGAAATATGCAAAGAAAGGGAAGAGTGGATCTGTACCCCATTAATCCATGGTTTAGAGGGGAAGACAAATTTTACATGTCACACTATAGTATTACAAGTTAGAAAACAATGTGGTCTAAGAGGAGGAGAAAGACCCTATCTTTAACAGGGACAGAAGGATCTATGAAGAGTTCACATACTGGCAGCATTTGTCTGGCCTGGGTTCGTTCATTTACTCATTCAGTAAATTTCCTTGAGTGTCTAATGTTTGCCAGATAGGCACTGTGTGGATCCAAGAAAGTAATGTTAAACAAAACAGGCAAAACCCCATTAAGGTGAATATTTATGATATATTTACAGAAATTAATATGCAATCGTAATGATGGTATGTATATGAATGAAGAAAACAGGGTGTTACGAAAAAAATTACATTAAAAAATAGATTAGGAGATCATGGAAAACATTCAAGGGTAGATACGTTTACAAAGCAAAAAGTGGGTTGACGCTCATTTCAAGAAAAGGAAACGCTATTTACTTATTCACTCTATCAATACTTACAAGAGAACAGAGGTGATGAAACTTTATTGGTGTAATAGCTTAAAATTAGAAAGAGAATCAATCTTTGTTGATTATGAGTATTTTATCATTCAATAAAACCTTGGAGTTACTTATTTCTGGTTGTGATGGGGGGAAGGACTTAGCCATCAGAAACATTTAGAAATTTAATATTTCTAATAAAATAAATTTACTATTGTTAGTGCAATGTTAATGAATATTACAAAGCAAAAATGTGATAGTATGGTCAACACAAATTCCTATGTAGAGGCAAGGCTAGTGCATTTTCATATCCCCCCCTTCTTTCAGTGAACACTAAATTCGACTACTGGTAGCACCATTTATACAATGTTTTGCTGTTGTTTGTTTAATTCCCAAAAGGAAGACATGCATGATTCAGAAAGTAGAATGAACAGTAAGCAAAATCAACAGATATCTGTAGGAATTATGAGGGACATAATCAACTCAATTCAAGTGATGCTAATTAATATGTTTTTCATGCAGAAGGACATCTTTTCTTCACAGTTTTCCTTTCAATACAGAGGGTTCATTTTCTTGGAAAAAGTGAATTTAGTTGTATTACATAAAAATAGGTTAGAAAATGATACAAGCTCTAACTCCCTTCCAAATAGCTATCACTAAACATCAAAGGGGCATTTGGTGGAATCTTTCCTAAGATTTTGCCCTTGTTCTTTAGCTAAATGCATTGCTTTGGAGTACCTGACTTTGTCTGGGACAAGGGGAAGTCAGGGAAGTCTTTTCCCAAGAGGTACAATTGGGCTGAGATTCCTTGTGCCTGAAGCATTAATAAGACAAATGATACGGTGACAGAGACAGCTTTCCAATCAGAGGAAGCAGAGTATGTGAAGTCCTGAGGTGATGGAAAGAAGCCTTTTTATGTACAAAAATACTTAAAAAGAGGGTTGATAAGACTCTAGTATAGAGAGTGGAAAAAGAGGGGCTGGAGAAGCTTTCAAGATCATTGGACTTTGTAGCATAAATTAAGGATTTTGCTTATTATGCTAGAAGCAATGGGAAGCCACCAAAACTGTGTCATCAGGGAAATGAGCTAATGGTTTGAACATTTGTCTGTAGCCCTGGCATTTCATGCTTTCTATTGGTCTGACAATTTCCTTAAAAATAAAAATTACATTTGAATATCTAAGTACAAGTACTACAGCATGGCCATTTCACCAGCGTCTACTCTCTTGAATTGCTATAGATCAGTGAAAAGTCACATTGATTCAATAATGCCCCAAACTGTCGTGAGCATTACCAAAATGGCCACATGTTCCATGATGTGTTTATCTTGCCAATGAGTTTGGACTTAGAATTTTTTTGTGGAGATAGATTAGCTTTTCTGATGCTTTGCTGCCTCAAGCTGGAAATAATAATGTTCATTTGAACTAAATTGCAAGCATTTCAAGACTCTTAAGATGGGAATATTATTTTATAGATTCATATAAGAATTTTTATATGCTTATTAATATTTTTTAGAATTTATGTTCTACTATAAATTTGAGTGTTGATGTGTGAATATAAAAATCTCAAGTGTTGGTTTAAGCTGTCTAATGTTTTAGAAAAATAGCTTTTTGTAGGAATAAAATTATGACCTATGATAGATTCAACATTCTTTTCATTTTACATTTCTTAAAATCTTGTGACCTTATTTTCACTGTTGACAAAACTGAGGTAGTTATTTGTTTAGTTATTGACTTCTTGAAAGATAGCATTAGTAAAGCACAAAAGTGTATTGTTACTTTTTTCTGAGAGAAATAGTCTCTGGATTTGATAATTATATTTTGTGAAACAGAACTCATCATAGAATATCCAAAAACATAGTAGATAAAATTCCACTTTTTTCCTCAATTGGGTCATAACATCAATAATTTTAATTTATATTGTTGCGTGTATTACATAATTGTTTCTTTATCTTTGTTAGGTTATTACCATTGGAAAGCATGTTAAAGGTTACCATTATATCATTGCAAATCTGGTAGGTGAATTAATTGATATTTATAATTTTAATAGAGATACTTATAAAATAGCTTTGAATGACCAGCATTTATTAGTGGTATTTTTAAAAACGCACCTTGATTATATTGATCAATTAGAAGTGACAATATTTTTCCAAGTTTGTGCTTTAGACTTCCCACTCCACATTTTCTAGTCAATTTCCTATTATAAGTGATATAAGAAATATTTGACAAACTTTATAAATTGTCTTAGAAGGCATATTTAATTATGGAAAAGTTTTCAAAAATATTTAAAGTTTAATTGTTCAAATTTTCTCTTCTTTCTCACTATCACAGTGTTTTATAGTTTTTTCCTTTTCTTTCCTTTAATATTTTTAGTAAATACAATATTTGAAATAAATTCACATTTGTGAGAATACATCTTAGTGAAAAATTAAAGCTGTAAATGTCAAGAATATTAATATATTATTTTTATTATTGCTGATTTTCTATTTGCTATGTAAGCAACACAATGAAATTAAATCCCTGTAGCTAATCACTTTCTTTGGGATTTCTGTCAAATTACGATTATATTGAACATCTAAGTGGTTAATTGTATCCTCCTCTCTTAAGTATAATCAGAGCCAATTTAGAATTGTCATTAGACATTTTTTTTTCAAAATAGTTTTTAGATCAGTAGTATAATGAACTTAAACCTTTCCCGTTGCAAAGGTTTATATTCTTTGAGGAAGTATGATCTTACTTGACTGAGAAAACTGCCCTCCCCAACCTCAGGAATATAGTGAGAAAAGGAGGGAGAAAATGAGAGTTTATTCTAAATAGTGTAATAGAACTCTGAAAAGGTTTCATATTTACCTAAATGTAGATTTCTTTCTTTCTTTGTTGTTCTTTCTTTCTTTCTTTCTTTCTTTCGAGAGAGGGAGAGAGAAAGAGGGATGGAGGGTCAGGGCAGAGGGAGAGGGAGAGAGAGAATCCCAAGCAGGCTTTACTCTCAGCATCATGGAGCCCCACTCAGGGCTTGATGTCATGACCTTGAGATCATGACCTGAGCCAAACCAAGAGTTGGCCACTTAACCCACTGAGCCCAGGTGCCCCTGTAGATTTATTTCTGTAGGTGGTTTCTGGAATATTAGATTGTTATATCAGAGGACATTATTTCTAATAATGATGGGGCAAAAAAAAACTTTACAACTGATAAATACCGTTTTCACTAGAAGGTGGCCCCAGTGATTGAGAATAGTAAATCTCAAATCTGCATGTTATTAGTAGAAGTTGGTGGTTCAGATAAAGCTTCTGTCTACCAATAAAATGACTAACTACTATAAAATTCATTAGAATTTATCCATTTGTAGGATATTATAGATCTTAAATGATTCCCTACCGGAGAAGCAAGGGTTAAAAGAGCTGAAGCTCTGTATTCACTCTCTTCACAACCACATTCTGTGCAGGGAACAGCCTGGACAGTCAGTCCCCTGTGTGAATTGTGCCATTTGATGAACAACACAGAGCCACATTGAAAGCCGTTGATCTTTAAAAATGTCCAGATGGAGGAGATTATACTGGAACATTGAGAAATAATGACAGAAGGTGGTTCATCAATTTGAGAGTTGATATGTGATGCTATGAAAAGGAAAGAAATGCACGAATGACCAAAGTAAAAAAAAAAAAAAATTAAAAACAGAAAACAAGTGTCTGCTTCTGTCATGCTTCTAAGGAGGAGCATACCTAGTATTTTATCTGAATTCAAATTCTGCTTTTCCATTTCTGAATACTTGGTATCTTCACCATGTGGAACTTCTAGTGAATCAGGAAGTTCAAAGAATCTGAGGTGTGCTGCAGTTGCTGAGAATTTAGAGAGCACTCGAAAATTTCACTGACATTTAAAATTAAAGAATGTCATTCAGAGTTGAAGAGCTTTCATCTCCAACTCTTGATAGGAGATGTCCCCCTTTCCCTGTCCAGGGTCTAATGAGTGATAAAGGAGGTGGTGATAAAAGATAGAAAAGTCCTTAGATACCATTACTGATGAATTTCTTCAGGAATTGGCAATGCTTGATTAGGCTCCCAAAACAGATTGTGATTAAATGCTGAACAGATTAAATGCCGACACAGCATTTAAAAGGATAATTTGTACATAAAGAGATGAAGAAGTGGTCAGAAAGGGATCCAGTTCTCATTTCTTCAACCCATAGATATGGACAGAAAGTCCTGCAATCCACCCCACCTGACTATCTACCTTAGAGTGAAGCACATTCATCAACGAGCCTCTCCCATGCCCATCGAAATTCCAAGAAATTTTCTGGTGTCTAAGTGTTAAAATAGCCAAGGAGAATCAGGCATTTGAGAAAAGTCAGGGCCATGAAGGATGCAATACAAAACAAACAAACAAATAAATGAATGAATGAATAAAATAAACAGGGCAGGCAGGAAACACAAGAAAAATGTTTAAAATTGTAATGGATATCTGCAGAGAAATAGGAGAAAATTAACTATCCATAAAGAAGAGAAAAAGTATGTTATGAAAAAGAAAAAAAAACTCAGAGAATAACAAAGAACTATCTGAAGTTAACTTTTTTTTCCCCTAAAATAACAGGTAAATTATATGACTTTGTTGAGAAGGTAAGAAAAATCTTCCAGAATATGTAACAAAATGACAATACAATATGAAGTGGTGTGTGCAGGGAACCTGTGAGGAACTTAGATGTTCAATGTAAGAGTTACAATGTCTTAATAATCAGCTTCCTAGAAAGACAAAATAGTGAAGACAGGGGAAAGAAATTATCAAAGAGCATTCAGGAAAATTCCCAGTACTCGATGACACAAATATGCCCATTGAGTATACAAAACAATGAAAAAAAAGAGACTTATTTCATGTTTCAAAGAAGATGTCATCATGAAATTTCAGAGATCAATAGAAGATCTTTAAAGTTTCGGACAGGTGGGAGGTGACGGCAGAAAGGAGTATGAAGCAGGTCATATACAAAAAATAATTAGAAATAATGCCATTGTATTTTTCAATAGGAACAATAAAAGTTGGTGGAACAATGCCTTCAGATCATGAGAGTCTCAATTTAAAATTTGGTACCCAGCCAAAATACAAATCAAGTGTCAGAGCAAAATGAAGTTATCTTGAGCTATTCAGTGTCTCAAAGAATTAACCTCCAGTGTGTCTTTGGAAACGATTGAGGGCTCTGGAAGAAGGAGGGAGCAAAACGTGAGAGAACAGTGATCCAGGAAGTGGGGGAACTAGTCAGAAACACACGCCAGAGTAACAGTTGCAGGGGAGATAGAAAGAGGCACCAATTCAGATCACAGCATTCAGAAGGTCTCCTGTAAATTAAATATTCAGAAAAAAGAGAAACAGATTCCTTGATGTGTTTGATGTTACTTTAAAAAAAAAGACTCATATAAACATGAAAATTTTTCATGGAGAACCAGAGAAAAATAAGGATAGGTATATAGAAAACTATAGTAGTGAACAAAATGAAGCAATTATTAACATTAGAATGAAATACTATTCAAGAAGGAAAATGCAGGGGCCCCAGGGTGGCTCAGTCGGTTACTCTTCCAACTCCTGATTTCCACTCAAGTCTTGATCTCAGGGTTGTGAGATCGAGCCCCACCTCTGTGCTGAGCATGGAACCTGCTTAAGATTCTCTCTCTCTCTCTCTCTCTCTCTGCCTCCCCTCCCCCACTCGTGCTCTCTCTTTCTTAAAAAAAAAAAAAGAAGGAAAATGTAGTCCCACCACATTATTTGACCTCATTCTGAATAACAGAATTATAAATATTAAAAATGTAAACATGAAGTGGGTGAGCAGGTAAATGTGAATGAATTACATACTCATCTGACATAAGCAGAAACTCAATAAAAGATATCTAAAATGGATAAATTAAGAAAGAATAGCGAAAATGTGTCATGCAGAAATATGGAGGTAAATATATGAAAAACAAAAATTACTGAAATTGATTGTTTTGAAGCAGCTTAACTGGAGCCTGGGTGGGGCAGAGCAGAAAATCTGTGACTTTTGTTACATATATTCTTGCACTATTTGCATTATTTCAATGAAAAGAAAAACCAAAATTATGAGCCAATAACGAAGTAATTAGCCTTCTTTACACAAATAGTATTAAAATATGTTTTTTAATACCAATAACAAAGAAAAGATTCTCCTGTGTTTTGGATTCAGGGATGTTTTCAATCCTTATGCAGAATAATGAGTAAACGTATAAGGTGAAAATTTTTATAATTGTGATTTATTAAAATTGTGATTTCATCTTTGAGAGAATGTACTCTCAAATTGAGATAGGATTTATGAGAGCACAATATTTGAAATCAATGGAAGCACCATATGTTTAGTTTTACTAATGACTGAATTCATCCTAATAATGCAAGAGATTGATTTTTAAGCTTTCATATATTTTATAAAAAATTAAGTTCCACACTTAATATGAAAAAGTTTGTTCACATAATGACTAGGCATTTAGTACCTTCCATTCTCATTTTAAAGATGTTTTATCACCTGAGAGAATGAACAATTTAAATAGGAATAACTTGCTTACCATGTTGCAGCTCTTGGGAACTAGCTTTATGTTGAGTATCTATAACTATGTGGTAGTGCTCTGTTGTAGATTGAATAAATAAAACCAGTACTTATCCATGGAAGATTTCTCAATAAAATGAAGAGCTTTTATGTGAGAACAACCAATAAACAATCATTGATTAAGGATCCATGTGATTCCAAGATGACTGTAGGTATTGGTGCAGAGTATTGGCTGAAAAATACACGAAACATTTACTCTAGGCTTTTTATCTCTCATGTGTTCTTTGACATTTGTAAAACCACAATGTATTGAGCTATTTGGTAAATGTTAAGTTCTCTTTGATTCTTAATGGAAAGCCTGACATACGCGTCCTATATCTAGGGATTTACTGATGGAGACCTATTAAAAATTCAATTTGGAGGTGCAAACGTCTCTGGATTTCAGATAGTGGACTATGATGATTCCCTGGTATCCAAATTTATAGAAAGATGGTCAACGCTGGAAGAAAAAGAATACCCTGGAGCACACACGACTACAATTAAGGTATCTATCTACTAATATGTACATCTGTGTCTCTATATCTGTATTTTTATCTATCTATATCTAACTGCTGGCAAGTAGCCTGTTCTCTGGGACACTGTGGGAAGATAAAAATCTTAATTTGTTTTAGTAACTGAAAACAATAAATACTTTATGCAGTCAAACAAGGAATCTTTGAATCCTAAATGCAGTGCACTGTTCTGATATGAGCACTGCCCAGACTCATCTTTTATTTTCCACGGGTTTGGACTTCACTTGTTTATTCAACGTATTTTATTAGGTATATACCTACATACATATATTTACCTCAAAATGTTAAATGTTTCTGCTGTTGATGGGAAGGGTTTTTTTTCCCTTCTGTTGGTCACCTTATTGACAGCAGAGATAAGAGCGGATGATAGAGTGAGTGGAATGAGATAATCATGTTCTTTATGAAACTAGACTTATGAAAGGTAAGAGCAACAGTTGCAAAGCATTTCAAATGCATAGTGATTTTGTTTGTTTATTTGTGTATCATTAAGCAGATTGTGTATTAACCAGTCAGGAACAGTGTTATTTCAGTTGCTCTCCCTGTTTATACATTAGGCAGAGGTTTTGTTGTTTTCTGCACCTAATCGGGAAAAAAAAAAAAGATATGGATGTTTGGCTTTAAATTTGTGTCTGGCTGTGAGACTGGTCCCAGGTGAGGATTCAGTAATTCTCTCCTTTTGGGTCTATAAATGGATGTTGTCATTTTAAGTTAAATTCAGGAAAGCATCTCATAGAATGTTAAAGAATAACCCAGAGTTAATTTTTTCTCAAAACTAGGTGACTTCTTCTTTGGTGACCTTGACTGATATTCAGCATGTACCCTGTCTATAACAGTACTGTGGGCCTGGGGTGGGAGGGGAGGTACCTTCAGCTAGTAAAGCTGATGAGAAGACAAATGGACATCTAGTCTTTTCATTGGTGTCAGGGTGTGTCTCCACCTGTGCTTAGTAGAGATCTGACTCCGACTCTCATTCTGTGGAACTGTAGGCTTCCATCCATTCCAAGATGGTGCCTTTTAAGCTCTCTGATGAAGACTGAGTGTGGCATTCATCCCCAAATAGAACTAACGTGCTCCTTTTGAACACTCAATTAGTCATCATGTTCCTACCGCTGCTGTCTACTGTGAGAAGGATGCGAGCAAAATGAGATGACGAATTTCTCGTGGAAGTCATATCATTATTGAAGTGCGTGGGTCATGTATCAAAATGCAAGGCAGATTCGGGGTCTGAGAGATCTGTAGCAATGCATTCTGTTAACGGTCTCACCAAAACCTAGCTCCGGATTTCACTCTCTTGGGAACTTGCTCCCTTCCCCCCGTAGCACTAAAAATAAAAACAAAAACAAAAACAAAAACAAAAACAGACTCTCATCTTTGATAATCTGCAGTCTAATGGAGGAGCCTACCATGTCAATAAGCAAATATAACAGAGAATGATGTGTGTAAAATATGCCAGGTCCCCGGCATGTGGTTAGGACAGTGTGGGGGAAGGGATGATAAGGAGGGCTCTCCAGAGGTGGGGCTTCCAGGCAGGGTTTTGCATGTGGCTGAGCAGGAGAAAAAGGTGCTGGGGGAAGAGCCTGTACAAGAGTCAAAGTGATACAAGGGCATGACAGTCAGGAAACTGTACTTTTTCCTCTGTTTTTTTTTTGTTTGTTTTGTTTTCTGCTGTAAAAATTTAAAATATTTGGGGTGGGTGGGAGACGGACATTTTGTGGGAATTACCAAGAGATAAGGCTTTTCAAATGTCAACAGATGTAAGAGATAGGAATTATAGGACAGGGATTTCATGATTTTTTCTGTTCCATGGGCAGAAGAAAGGAGGAAAAACTACTTAGGGGAGGATATAGTATTTTCTAACATAAACAAGTAGCATAACTTTGACATCTGATCTGTTTAAAGAAGGAAAGCAAGATATTTCCTAATGAGATTATTTCTTTCTATGTTGTCTTTGGGTCATTGACTGTACAGGTTCATTGCCTGATAATTTAAATCACATTTTATTATCACCACAATAAAAACTGATGTTATAGGCATAAAAACCTGTAAAAATGCAATTCATTATATGAAATTCTCTCTGTGGTTAGGCTTCGGAAATAATATAACTTATTTTAAGTTGTGGGAATATTAAGTAAATGATTGTCTTAAAGTTTTAGTCTTCTCCAAAAGTTAACAGAGCTTCCAGTTTCTTAATTAAAATCATTCTTATTCAATAAATACAAGTAAAATATTAATGTTTCCATATTTCACGTATTTTAATAACCACGAAATACAAACTACAAATGTTAAATGTCTTCATTCTTATACTCCGTACAAAAAATAACTCTAGAGTCATGGTACTGGGATTTTAAATCTGACTCACCAGTTCACTTATTTCAGGCAATGTTCATTCATTTATTCATTTATCAATCCTTTTATCCATTCAATACATACTTATTGAGTTTTTCCTCTGCAAGCTGGCACTGCTCTAAGTGTCAGAGAAATGACAAAGTTCCAGTCTGAGAGCATTAAGGAACCACCAGAGGAGAGTGATTATCATGGTTTTGATACAGGAAGATTACTCTTCTGCAACATTGTCTGCTGACAATAGATTGTACGGTGTGCACCTGATGGCCGGTGAGCTTTTAGGAAGATATCACAAACAGTCCAGGCAACCGATGTAACAGATCAGAGTTGTCTGAACTGTGGTGGTCGCACCAGGGTGGAGGGGAATCAATGGATTTGCTACACTTGCCAATTCTTTCAGATTTATTTGTGAACAAAATAATTACTGCCGAAATCATAACCATTCATTTATTATATAGTAATATAAATGCAGTTGAAAGATATTGGGGGTTAAAAACAAGACTCAGAAAGGCAGTCTGCATCATTTGTATCTTACTGACCCCAATCTCCTGCAGTGCTTTACACACAGTAGACACATAGTAGACATTTGTTGAAGTGAAAAATACAAAGAAACCCTTTGAAAATAACAAATCACTGAGAAAGAAAAAAAAAAAGTAATTATCATTGCCATGAAATTTGATTGAAATTTCTGTGCTAACATTTGTTATGTCCCTTTATTCCGCCCTGGCAGAAAAATAGTGTTATTTTACCTGATGAGGTGTGTCATGACCTTAGTCATCAGACCTGAATCATTACGGCACCTAGATTTAAATGGGACAAAGTGACCATTTTACGTTCCTTAAAAAACGTTTCAAAAGAGGCAGGTAATAAAGATGATTTGCCAGTCTCTCAAAAATCATTTACAAATATTTCTATTTTTAGATAGATTTTCAGTGTTTTTGGTGTCTTCAACAACTTGCAAAATGATAGCTATTCCTTCCGCCTTATCACATCAACAGTCTGAACCTTAGTTCAACTTCTGTGTCTGTGTCATTCTGCTGTTCTGCCCATGTTAAGGAATTCAACAATAATATGTGACCGTGACTGACATTTTGTGGCACTTCAAGTAATGGTTTTCCCACCAGAATCTCATTTCAGTCAAGAAATGACTTAAACCACAGACTCAAACTTTTTAAATTGCTGTCCTAAGAGAGTTATTAGGCTTGTCTGAAAATAGCATAATCTTTTTTTAGTTCAGCAATTAGTGCCATGCATTATACAGTACCCTGGTGGCTTAATGGAATTAATTCTGCTTCTTGAACATGTTAACTGACCAAAACCACTGCGGACACATTGGCATCTTTTACTCCTAATATGAAACAATTTTGCCACACAACAGCCTAGAGGCTTGACATGTTTAGTTTCTTATGTTCTATGGCTTGGAAAGTATGTATATGGTTGAAATAAGTCCATAAATTAAAATTTTGATAGTGGGGGCACCTAGATGGCTCAGTCTGTTAAGCATTCCCCTTGGTCTCAGGTCATGATCCCAGGATCTTGGGATCGAGTTCCATGTCGGGCTCCCTGCTCAGAGAGGAGTCTGCTTCTCCCTCTCCCTCTGCTGCTCCCGCTTGCTCCTGCTCTCACTTGAGCACGCTCGCTCTCTCTCTCTCTCAAATAAATAAATAAAATCTTTAAAAAAATAATAAAAGAAAGAATTAAAAATAAAATAATGATATTGGTACAATTTTTATAAAAAATAATTGAAAAAATAATATTTTGTACTATTTAAATTTATATTGCAGCATTAAAAGTAAAAAGGCATTACTACTATTTGTAATACTAATGCAAGATATCTGGGTTCATCTCATTGCCACACTTCTTCATCTGTAAAGGGAGTAAGTTTAGGTGATGTGTAAGATTTCTCCCAAATCTCTGTCATGATTGTGTGACGTGCTAATTTAGGCACTTAATAAAACATAGGCTAACAGTTCTACTTTTCACCCAATCTGTGACATGTCATATGGTTCCTCTGTCTCTCAAAAATTGTAGTGACTTGCAGGCAGTCATCTCTGAACTCCAGATATGGGGATCAAATCCTAAAATATCTTATAACATATTTGTTTATTTTTCCTGGATTATAAAAGATAAGGAACTTCCACTTTGCTAGAAGATTCCTCGGAAGTGGGGAGAGTCCAGGAGGAATTTATGCAACCAACAAAATAGGAGATCTGCCTCTAAGAAAGTCTCTACCTACTGATGGGTGAATCAAAGCCAGACAATGTTTTGATTTGAGTATCTTTTTTTCATCTTGATGAATCTAATTACTTTTATCTGAAAATTTGAGTGCTGAAGTGAATCCAAAGTTTCAGAATGTAAACATCTTGGTCCTTAAGCAAGACTCATTCAGGGTCATTAGGCCATCTGGATAATTTAGGTAAACTACGTTGTTTTTAATGTATTCCTTTTACAAAGAGAGTCTTTTTTCACAGTGGCTTAAAGATTATTTTATTGCTCATAAAGAATAATAAAGGATGTTAATTTTGGTTTCTTGCTGACAGAGCTGGTTTTTTCACCCTTGGAAATGTGTGCTTACTAAAAAGAGGGTGATTTTTTTTTTAATTTTGTAATTACAATTTAATTTTTTTAGAGCAGTTGAAGGTTCACCACAACACTGAGCAAAAAGTGTCAAGAATTCCCATATACCTCTGCCCCCACACATGCACAGCCTCCTCCAATATCCACTTCACTCACAGAGTTGATTCATTTGTTAGAATTGGTGAACCAATATTGACATCATAATTACCCAAAGTCCGTATTTTACATTATGGTTCACTGTAGTGTGCATCCTATAGTTTGGGACAAATGTATAATAACATGCTTCCGTCATTATAGTCTCAGAGTGACTATTTTCACTACTCTAAAAATCCTCTGTGCTCTGCCTGTTCATCTCTCCTCTCACTCCTAGCAAACATGGATCTTTTTACTGTCTCTGTAGTTTTGCCTTTTCCAGAATGTCATATAGTTGGAATCATACAGTATGTAGTCTTTTTAGATTGGCTTTTTTTTTTACTTAGTAATATACATTCAAGTTTCCTCCATGTCTTTGGATGGCTTGGTAGCTCACTCCTTTCTAGCACTGATAATATTCCATTAGCGGAATGTACCATTCACTTACTGAAGGACATCCTGGTTGCTTCCAAGTTTCAGCAGTTATGAATAAAGCTACCATGAATATCTGTGCACTGGTTTTTGAGTGGACCTATAGTTTCAACTGCTTTGGGTAAATACCAAATAGTACAATTGCTGGATCATATGGTGAGAGTACGTTTAGTTTTGTAAGGAACTGCCAGATTGTTTCCCAAAGTGGCTGTACCATTTTGCATTCTCACTAGCAGCGAATGAGAGTTCCTGTTGCTCCATTGATGTTGTTTCTGTGAAGGTATTGTGACTTTATGCAGTGAAGTTTCAAAGGGCACATATTCAACAAGCTTTAAACAGCCTTATCGCAGACACTTCTTTTCCAGAGGGTAGACTGAAATTAAATTTGAAATTAAGACATGTGAATAAACCTAAGTTTATGATGTATTTCCCAATACTTTTTTTTTTTTTTTAATGGCTTTAGTTGATTCTTGGTCATTGCCTGGAATCAAGGAAGGAAGGAAGGAAAGAAGGAAAACTTCCTAAAGTTTTTCTTATAGGTTTAATTATTTTTCCTAGAGCTCATCTGTTTTGACCATTTTGATAACTTGATAAAAAAAGAAATTGAGAATTATATTGTAAGATTTTTTAGGGAAATATCATTTGGTGTACAATAACTTTAATCAAGTGATGCCATTTTAAGAATGAGTATATAAAATTTATCAGTCCATACAACTTTTAACAGCCCTAAGTATGTGACACAGCACATTATTTTTATGAAAAGTAATTGGTACAGGGGCGCCTGGGTGGCACAGCGGTTAAGCGTCTGCCTTCGGCTCAGGGCGTGATCCCGGCATTATGGGATCCAGCCCCACATCAGGCTCCTCCGCTATGAGCCTGCTTCTTCCTCTCCCACTCCCCCTGCTTGTGTTCCCTCTCTCGCTGGCTGTCTCTCTCTCTGTTGAATAAATAAATAAAATCTTTAAAAAAAAAAGTAATTGGTATAAGGAAATTTTTAAAATGGTAATTTGTTTGGACAACGAATGTTCTTCAGACAAAGCTAAACTAGAATTGTTACTGTAGTATTTCATAGGGACTTTAATATGCCAATGTGACAGTCAGTTCCTGAATTTATTGGCTCACAGATGCTTTTGTAGATTAGGATAATTGTTTTCAAAACATCCAAACAATCTAGTTTTATACCAGGGTAGATAGTGATGAAAGGAAAAAGAAAGCAAACATGGTGGTCAATAACTTGTATTTTGAGGCATACTTCACACGTCACCTGGCTTCTCATTTCCTGTAACTGTACTCATTTGATGTGGTATTTGCCAGACAAGGGGACCCACTGTCCCAGTGTGCCTGGTACTGAGGAGTTTCCTGGGAATGCAGGCTTGCTGCCTGAAACAGGGATAGTACCTGGCAAACCAAGACACTTGATCATCGTCATTGCCCCAGAAACACAGAGATCTGGATTCAAACTACGCCTTAATTTTTTGTGACCCTGGGTAAAATATTACTTGGGATCTTCATCTATAAAACTAGAGTGAAAATATTTGCTGCATAGAATTTTTAAAAAAGGACTTATGAGGAAACCACCCAGCTCAGATTTGGCATGTAGAGGACTTGGTCAACATGAATTCTTTTTCCTCACCAGCTTTTCCAATACCACTAGGACATAAAAGAGGCATTTCATTGGTAAGAAACCTTGGACACTTTAACTTACCCAAGGCAACTGAGCAGTAAATGATAAAATCAGGGCTTGGGCACTGTCTTCTGTTGATACATTCAATGCTTTCTAAACTATATACAATTCAATTTCAAGTGTCAAGGAAAATTTGGAAAGTGGCCATTCGTAGTAAGTTTTTAGCACTATCATAATATATAAAGTCTAGTACTTTTTCTTTGAATATTTTCTATTTTAGCACAGTGCAGATAACATATGTTTAGGAATAGGTGCTATCATAATAATGACCCATAAAATATTATATTATAGCCTATTTATCCTTTTGAATTCTGAGTGTACATAGAACTTCTTTTCATTCTCTCTTTTTGTTGGCTGTCAGAAGACTGTTTACTGGTTCCAGTGACTATAGTAATGTATTATTGAATAATGTCTGATGACTGTTGGGCATAACAAACATGTTTAAAATGCATATTTTATTTTGTATTTGAAAAATAAGTCTCAATAAATATACATTGAAAATGGAATAAAAAGTGCATTTGGAAAACGGACCATAAAAACATTTTCCCAGATTTCTTCTTAAAGTGTGGCTATGATTCGATTGTGATACAGCACTGCAAAACATAATGGCCCCCCACTGAATTATAAATTTCCAGCTCAGCTGAGGGATTTCACAGAACATAAACATCAGGGCAGAGATGATGCATTTGTTTTCAAAGAAGGAGCTAGTTACATTGCCATCATGTTCCCTTCAAATTAATTTACATCTAGTTTAGTGAATGGTAGAATAAAACTGAAGTATCTCACTCTCCAATCAAAAATATGAATATATTTGTTTAGAAAAATAAACAAGCCACATATGAAGAACATAAAGAGGAACTCTGGAAACAGTGTCTGTTTATTTTCTCTGAGTCCAGAATTGTGTTTCTATGATTGTGACTTTTAATTTAAAACAATAATAGGCTGGAGGCTTGATTAAATGTGAACATTTGAAAAAGGTTGAAAGGATTTTTCTTCTTGGTGCGCTCATGCTCCGAATCATAATTGTAACGTGCGGCAAGGACCTCAATGCTTTTAGTTCATTCAACCTAATCTTATTGTTTCATGTAGTTCACCAACATTTATAGACCTCTAAAACATTCAGCAGATGGCTTTATAGATTTCTCATAGTCATGTGAGCAAGCTGACTCAATGAAGATTTTGGCTTTTAACTATTATTGTAACTTTTTAATGTGCATTGACTACTTTTTTCTTTAATATCCAATTTATTTAATTTAGGCTCTGTTTCATATTCAGTGACCTAGACTTTATTTTAACAGTTACATTGGCAATGAACTAATTACTATATAAGAAAGCAAATTAATCAATTTTTTTTTCTCTAGGAGAATAGAAATAAACATCTATGCAAGGCAGATAAATCCTGATATGTTATCTTATTTCTCCAGATCTTTTCTTAAGTTAATAGGATTTAAAACAATGCTTTTTTCTTAAAAAAAAAAGTACATGAATATTCTAGAACACTTAGAAAAGAAATATAATCATGTATGCTTCCTCCCTATTATAACCATTTTGTTTATTTTTTCCCTTATTTGTTGAAGGGATATTACCCTTTTTTTTAAACCACTCTCATTAATCAATGAAGAAGGTATTTTTTAAAATTTAGGTGTAATAATGTTTTTCACTAATTTTATAATTAACATTATATATATTATATAATCGTTATTAGTATCATTTTTTTTAAGATTTTATTTATTTATCTGACAGAGACAGCCAGTGAGAGAGGAAACACAAGCAGGGGGAGTGGGAGAGGAAGAAGCAGGCTCATAGCAGAGGAGCCTGATGTGGGGCTCGATCCCATAATGCCGGGATCATGCCCTGAGCCGAAGGCCTATGCTTAACCGCTGTGCCACCCAGGTGCCCCTATTAGTATCATTTTTTAATGGCTGCATTATACTTGCTTAAGGCAGAAAATATAGGCTTTATACATTCTTTTACTGTCAGAAATGTGAGTTCTTTCTAAATATAGATGGACCTATTACATACTATATTTTGCTAATTTCTTGCATATAGTTTGGAGAAAAAGGTTACAGATGTTTTGGAAAAAATGGTGATTGGTTTTATTTAGATTTGTCTGGTTGAGATATTTGTGAGAAACTCAAGTGCATCCATCTGGGAGATAATCTAAATATGTAGAGAACTCATATATAGGCCTGCAATGACATTGCTTAAGTGGTATCGCAAGAGAAGAAATAAGGAAGAACACCTACAGGTAAATATGAATATTTTATTACAGTTTACAGCACTCAGTCACAGTGCTCATGGCCTCAAAATCATTTTCTCTTTCTCTTCTTCTTGCCAACTTTCCCATCAAATTTGACTCATTCATATGGTCAAATGAAAGCAGTTCAACTAAACTAATACGTGGAAAGATTAAAGGAATGATAACCTCACACTGCCATTTTAGTATTAGAAAAATGGAGGCTTAAGAAGTTTCTGGATACATGGAGGGGATGATTCATACTACATAAACTATTTTTCATTTGCATTATTGTAATATCTCTCATATTAAAAGCATAACTCAGACATCTATCTACCATCAGACTGATTTATAACACTATGATAGGCATATTGCAATTATCTGTTTATACACCTTTTCACTAGACTGAAAGAGACCATGGATCTCATAAAGACAGGGTCCATATCAAGATCTTTGACTTCCTTGCCTACATTCTTTCCTCCCTTCCTAAGCCTTTTCAGTGTGTCTGGCCCTGCCCTGAGTGCTGAGAATTCAGTGGTGACAGGTGAGTTTTCTTCTTTCCTAGAGTAACTATTCCAGTGGGGAAGAGAGATGAAATAGAGAAATACAGAATGTGTGAACAAGATATTCAGATACTGGTAGACACTATGAAGGAAATAAATAAGGTCATGTGAAGAGGAGTGATTGGGTCTGTGCTGGGCAGGAAGGGCATTAATGAGGAAGTAATGTTTAAGCACATACATGTCATTTAAAGCCATGAACTGAGTGAGACCACTTAGAGAGCAGGAAGGGTTGATGTGGAATGGCAAGTTTAGAAAATTCCTCTTAAATTTTCTAATGAAGGAAACAGAAAAAAAAAAGGTGGGTATTGGAAGGAGGTATAAACCTAAGAAGCAGTTATCGTAGCTATCATCTACCTATCTAACATCTATCATCTATTTATGTATCTATCATCATCTGTCTCTCTATTTGTGGTAGGGGATCTCAGAGCATTTGAAGTGCTAATAGAAATGATCCAATAGAGAGAGAGAAAAGACTGATGCAGGATATCGAGGGTGTACTTGTAGATGAAATATCCTTAGAAAGATCTGAGGGACTGTACCGTGCACTGTTGGAGTGGCTGTCCTCATGTAGGAGCATTCATGTGTCGTCAGCTCAGGAGGAAAACAGAATGTGATCTTGGCAGTCTTATGGTTGAAAGATGAACAGTTTCTGTCTGAAGGCTTCTATTTTTTGGAGACATGTAGGCAAGAAAATCAGCAGGAATTCAGAGAAAGAGAAGTGTGCAGAGCTATGTGTGTTAAGAGAAGAAAAGAGAAGGTATAAAATAATCATTTTTGACAGTGGGAGAACTAAGTTACTAAAGAAAGGAGGAGGAGGATTTGGAAATACTAAGTGCCCATTTTGGATTTGTGATCAAGAATTTTAGGGTGTCTTTACATCAAAATCTAGGGATGTACTGTATGGTGACTAACATGATATAATAAAAAATTATTATAAAAAAATTTTAGGGTATTGCAAAATCAGTACAATATTGCATTTCTACCCAGCTTCGCTGTACTTTTGTTACTCACAGATTGAAAAGTATTCAATAACAGAAATTTCCTCAGTATTCATTAAATCTTTTATGTAAACATGCGCTTTATCATTAACAATAGCTGCATGATTCATTTGATAGATGGCGGTATGTACACATGCATGTAATAATACCTCTCCAGCCACTGGCAATGCTTTAGTACACTTAGATATCGCTCTTTTTTTCTGCTTGGCCCCCAGCTCCTGTAATAATCCTACTGTCCCCCCGGGATCTGAATACCATAAGTTTGGAATCAATGTTATGTTATCATAGACTGTTAGAGCATGAAGGAGGCATAGAAATTATGAAATTTGATTGTTCTTCTTCTTAATTACTATAACTACATAGGGGAATCTTAAAAACAAATATTTTGAGACTATTGCAGATCTATGTAAACATCACTGAGGTACAATTAGAGATTTAAACTAATCACTATTCTTTTCCTATTGTCAAATGAATCCTTCATTAGTGGAGGCATATTTGTTTGTAAATTTGATAATTTCCTATATCCCCAAATCAGGCCATAAAGTGATGCGCTAGTAAGAAATTGGCTCAAAAAGAGAAGACCCAATTATTATAAAAGGTCTCACCCAAAACAGTTGAGATGCTAACATAATAGGAAATGCTTACAGTGACGAGCACACTCCATAGTCCCAGTATTCCACACTACCCCTCGCATTCTTAGACTTCTAGATATAGGAATTGTTTCTAAATTCTTGGACGGTGATATGGTGCTGTGTGGTGGCCAGCTGCAGCCCAGATAGCCAGTGCGCGGTGAGCCTCTGAATTTTCTCCCATTCTTATGAAATGTGCACGATGTTTTTCAGTATACTTCTGCTCTGACCTACGACGCTGTTCAAGTGATGACTGAAGCTTTCCGCAACCTACGGAAGCAGAGAATTGAAATCTCCCGAAGGGGGAATGCGGGAGATTGTCTGGCAAACCCAGCAGTCCCCTGGGGACAAGGCGTAGAAATAGAAAGGGCCCTCAAACAGGTTAGTCACTCAAAATGATCGTGAATGTGACTTAACAGTGGACACTATTTTTTTCCACTACGTCAGTCTCCTTGCTATGTTAATGTAAAGTGAATATTATTTCCTAACTGCACGAAGGTAGGTTGAAGGGTGAAAAGCAATCTTGTAAATGTAGTTTTCTTAACCTGAGCCCAGTGACAGTAATCTGTACAGTTTGTATCTTCGGTTGCAGTGAATTGATAACTGTGCTGCTTTCCCATTTTCTCGTTAGGTTCAGGTTGAAGGTCTCTCAGGAAATATAAAGTTTGACCAGAATGGAAAAAGAATAAACTATACAATTAACATCATGGAACTCAAAACGAATGGGCCCCGGAAGGTAAATCATTAGTGATCTAAAGGCAGTTTTCTCTCTGCGAGGAGGTGAGTTTGCTAACCCATCACCTCTTCTTCCAGAGAGTCCTGGAAATGCATATTCGCATAGGTAGACTTTATCTACTTCCTGAAACAGATAACTTTTTAAATATTTTTTCTAAATCTAATCTGTTCTTTCTGGTAAGTAATACTGAAATGTAATCTTCAAATGACTGTGAATAGAGCTTTTTTTTTCTGTTTTTTGATCGAGATATAAGAAGTTTAATGAGAAGAAAAAGAAGCTATCTTTTTATGGTTCCGAAGACAAAACATAGTTGGTGCAAATATGCATTAATGTTTTAATTCAGTACCTTTTCTTTTCATTGTTATGGATAAAATTTCATTGCTTGGATTTTATTTCTATTTCTATGTGATCACTCCCAAACAAATTACCCTGGGAAAATATGAGAAGTGAACGTGAAGAGACAAGCCGTTTTTAAGAAATGCTTTTGTTTCATTGTTTTTATAATCTCTTTTTCTATTAGAGTCACAAAGATAAGAGACACATCTTTGTTTAAAAGAAGCCTAGTTAATGTAGATATAATTTCTGATTAATACATGAGTTTGAAATAATTCAGTGCTTGGCTAATAGATCATTTATTCATGCGTCTCTCTCCTGTAACCTTTTTCAGATCGGATACTGGAGCGAAGTGGACAAAATGGTGGTTACCCTTACCGAGCTCCCTTCTGGAAACGATACCTCTGGACTTGAGAATAAGACTGTTGTTGTCACTACAATTTTGGTAATTAGCCACAGATGCCTGTGCCTTAGTGCGGTTTTCCTTGTGAAAAATATCTGCCAACTGAAATTGCTGTTTGTATTTTAGGGTAATAACGAATATAGTACTGCTTTGGTACTGTTGTAATCACGCACAGCGTATTCACTCTGTCAGAAGGACCACACAAGCATTAGCTAAAGCGTTCAAATTACTCCTTATCCTCTTCAATACTGAGATTTAGCTTGACAGAAAATTCAGACACTGGTGCGTCCACAGGTGTGAACAACTGAGTAAGGTCTGGAAGAGTGTTCCTTGTATTTCCTCTTTGCTTTACCTTTCACTTCCCATGCAATTCTGGGTACATTTTATCTTTACATTTATTAATAATGTTGGCCATGTCTCTTTCTTGATAAGATGAACTCCTTAAAGATAAGGATAATGTCCCTTTTTTTTAACCCCAAATCTCAACACAGTCATTGGCACATAGCCAGCACTGAATGAATGAGACGACGTTGAACTGAATCTTGACCATCTAGGCTCTGGAGAGATGCAAGGTAGATGTGGATCGGCGTGACAAGCTGTTGGTGAAATGAGGCGGAGGCAATGGGGTTCACTAATAGTACATGGTTTTGCAACAAAAAAATCGTATTTTATTTTACTAAGCAGTGATAGAGTAAAACTGTGGGATTCGTTATTCTAACAATATTGAGAAGAAAAATATAGGTAGGTTAATAAGGGATTTGAAAAAAAAACATTGGTTGGCATTTGGAAATATCTTAATAAATGTAAGCTCCGACATGTGAGGGCTTTTGCCTCCATCATGACATGGAGAGGGACTATTTCACCAAACTCTCAAATATGCTTGGTGACACTTTCCAGTAGAGAATATTGGGCTATGTTGAATCATTTGCATACTTCATTTTTCTTATGTTTACAGGGGGAAGCTGCTCTCCATCCTTGTAATATTATCCTAGGCTATTATATCTCTTAGATGAAGTGAGATGTGAAATCTGAGAGGGTAGCCTCAGTACCTCACCATGGCAACAATTCTTTAGTCTGTACTTTACTGACTATGAACCTGATTTCCACATGAATCTTATCCTTGAAGCAGCAATACACAGGGTTTTGGGTGAATGCTGGTTCTTGAGGATGGCATAACCTTAACCTAGAATAAGAGTATGGCAGATCCAGATTTGAATAAAACAGATACTGAGAAGCATTATTCCTATCTAAGCTCCAGAAGTTGACAAACATGACAAGAGGACATGCTAACAGTTTGTGCTTTTCAGTTTCTTGTTTACTTTGGTATGGCTAGATACAAGCCATATTAATGAAATATAATGCTAGACATTTGAGGACCTTTATTTCAAAAGTATTATGCTTAATTTTTTTCTGCTGATATTTTCCACCTTTGTATTCTACAATTTCTCTGGCTAACAGATAATAATTAAACCAGAAGATTTGGTTCAGTGAGAGTAATTAACACAGCTATTTTTTTTTTTAATCAATGAAAGCACTATCTTTCCATATAGGAATCTCCGTATGTTATGATGAAGAAAAATCATGAAATGCTTGAAGGCAATGAGCGTTATGAGGGCTACTGTGTTGACTTGGCTGCGGAAATCGCCAAACATTGCGGGTTCAAGTACAAGTTGACAATTGTTGGGGATGGCAAGTATGGGGCCAGGGATGCTGACACGAAAATTTGGAATGGGATGGTTGGAGAGCTTGTATACGGGGTAAGTAGAGCTCTTCTCCCAAATAAAGTCATTCAGTTTGAACTCTTGTTGACAGAATGCCCCCCCTTCTCTGCAAAGTACCTCTATCCGAGGTGGTTAGTTTCCTACATTACTGAAAAATACTATCTTATTTCCTTGTGAGGATCTGAAAATCAAGGATAAAGTCAGAAACAAACATGCACACTAAATGAGACAGACATTCTGTCTTGAAGCATATGAACAGTATGCATTGTTCAAAGGAGCCAAAGGCATAGATTCAGTGTAATTGAGAGATGTAATTATCATAATCAAGTCAGATGGGTATACTGTGTATTTATAAAAAGGAGGGATATTTGGGGAACAAATTGCTTTTTTGTTTATTCTTTATTGGGACTCTGCCAGGGAAATAATTACTGACATTTCCCTGATTTCTTTTTCTTCCCTTTTTGATCCAGTAATGTAACCATGATTCCTTTCTGACCATGACTCCGGGTACTATTACTTTCATTTGTTTCCCTTACAGAAAGCTGACATTGCAATTGCTCCATTAACTATTACCCTTGTGAGAGAAGAAGTGATTGACTTCTCAAAGCCCTTTATGAGCCTCGGGATATCTATCATGATCAAGAAGCCTCAGAAGTCCAAACCAGGAGTGTTTTCATTTCTTGATCCTTTAGCCTATGAGATCTGGATGTGCATTGTTTTTGCCTACATTGGGGTCAGTGTAGTTTTATTCCTGGTCAGCAGATTTAGCCCCTACGAGTGGCACACTGAGGAGTTTGAAGATGGAAGAGAAACACAAAGTAGTGAATCAACTAATGAATTTGGGATTTTTAATAGTCTCTGGTTTTCCTTGGGTGCCTTTATGCAGCAAGGATGCGATATTTCGCCAAGGTTGGTTACTCACCTGCTTCAACTTTGTGCATTTTAGGTCTCAAGCGGATATTCATGGTGTTTATGAATTCACTATAAGAAGTAAACAGCTGCCGACTACCTGTCCAAGCAGTTTAAGACTCTTCAGGACAGACTCTTCCTGTTGGCATAAGTCTGTGAAATATTTGAGCAATGTTCTTTGAATGTTGATCATGTATTTCCTGGTGAAATTATACACACCATGGAGAGGCTATAAAATGCATAAGGTTCCTATCATTCCATGCCTTCTTGGAGGGGTACCGTGTTTTTGCTGCATATTCTCATTTTACAGTCATCTGTGTGTTGATCCACAGACCTGTATATGGGAAAATGGGCAACATTATTTATTAACTACAAGAGCAACAACTTGTTTACAAAACTTCATTGGCATACATCCCATTTCTTTTATTTTCCCATTATTAGCTCATGCAGATGGTATCAGAGAGATACTACAATTTTTTTTAAAGGTTAGGTTGCTGAATTAAAGGGAATGTGCGGATAAGATATTTTCCAAGTATTTAAGAAATACATGGTTGGGTAATAATGATGACCGATTCATTGCAGCTTGTGCTATATTCAGTAGTAATACACACACATAATGGAATACATTTCTACACCTCTAGTCTCATTATGATGTATTAGGTACTGCACTAGGATGCCTAAATATAATGAATATCTCACAAAATACATTTTGCCTTTGTTCATGTTATATACATGAATAAGCAGCATAGCCATATCTGGCTCTTTGGAAGAAAAAAACATGCTTTTTCTAGTATGATTTTTTCACATTTGAAGCCTAAGTTATGGTCCACATGGCACATTTCAATCTAGGTTTGATTACATTCCTTTGATTCTGTGGGATATCTTAACTAGTAAAGGGGATGATTTTTCTAATACTATTTCATTATGTTGTTAGTTTCTGAGCACTTTGGGGATAAACTGATTAATTTCAAAAAACTATATGAGAAACCCCAAAATTTGTATCTTTTGAGTCTTTTTTTGTATACTCCACCCAGTGAGTATATATCATGTATGCAGAAATTATTAATGACTTACTTCTCTGTTAGTAGGACACATTGTTACGAATTATTTGGACTTAAACAATCTTAATTCCATTGATTCCCTGTGACTTCTTTATGGAACTGCAAAGAATTAGAAGTATGCCAATGGTATTTGCATGGCATAGATGTATAATAATTTTAATATATACAGTATAGAATAATATAGAAATATATAATAATGCTATATATAATAATATATGTAAATATGACGATCTACAAAATATATGAGATTCGTAGTTTTATCTCTGTATTTAGTTTATCTGATTTAAGTTAAAGACATAAAGAGAAATTTCTAATAATAAGGGAGAAAATATTAACAAATAGGGATCTCAGAGAATATTCTGGTCCATAAATAATAATAAAATTATTCATCTTTGGTAAGAAGGCTACTGAAGTGTAATGTTACTTTAATCCTGAGATAAAACGCAATTATCCTAGGGTAAACTATGCTCGTAAACTATGCTCTGCCTTTTGAATAAGTAAGGAGAAGTGTATGAGCTTCATTATAAAGTAGGATAGTGAATNTATTGATCTGGGTTCTTGTAGATGGGTACTTAGATTTGTTTGCCTTACTCCTCATGCCTCGTGGCTCTGACGTTCGTTGTTTTGGTGTCCAGTGCTTGTCAAGGAACAGAAAACATTTATAAGGGCCAGAACACAGGGAACAATTAACAGTCTGTGTTACCCCAGGGTCCACCATGACAAACAGACAACTTCTAATTTTCAACAAGCCTGTTTAGTAAAATATGGCCTTTTATCTGTGCTCTTGATTTCATTCATGAGTTATGACTTACTATAATTTCACATATAATAATTTTTATTTCCTGGTAAGATAAATAGATTTTAGATAGTATATTTTTCCTTGTTATCAACTGATTTATTTTTTGCTACACAATATATATAAGCAAAATTTTCTTTGCTAAAAAATTTTAAGTGTACATATCTTTCATTCTATATTATAAGGGCATTTAAATATTGAATATACTGCATAATATTGGCAAATTTAATGATTTTTTTAAAACAAACAGAACTATCTTTTTTTACAATGCAATGATGGTTACTCCAGTTTAGAAAAGAAGAATAGAGAAGCATAGTATCTAATAATAATAATAATGATCATGATAATGATGACACACAAAATGCACAGATCACTTTGAGATGCACTTTAAATATTTTGAAAGATATTTATCACCTCTTTTTAAGTAAAATATGGTATGGAACTATATTATTAATATTAATAAAACATTTAAATTTTAATCAGGAATCATTTATTGAACTGAATTGGTCATTTTCCTGAATTAAGTTTAGAATATGTTACCTATAGTTTTCTGAAGCCTAGAACTACAGAAATTGTGAGAGCAAAATGCTATAAACTTGACTTTTATTTTCCAGCTTGCCTCTGTTTTTTCCCCCATATCTCAAAAGGATTCCAATGAATAAAAATGCCATTCTTTAAACAATTATTTAATATAGATTTAAAAGAAATGGTAGGATAAAAAAAAAGAAATGGTAGCATATCTGTGCTTATTTGTGTGCCGATTCAGAGAGGTGAAGATTTGTTTTTAATTAGAGAAACCATTGTTGTCTGTCACCATAAGACATAAATTGAATTTGCCCCCTGCATAAAATTTCTCAGGAACTCTTTCAGAAACATTAATTGATCCTTTGAAAACACTTACAAATGAATAATAAATTGCTCAAGAATTTTCTTTTTTGAGTGATGTGTAAGTTCAATAATTTTTTTTGAGATATCTTGTGAAACTTTAAGTAAATTGGCATATCTAAGTTTATTAAATCTGACTTAAGCACTGGAATAGAGAATAACTTACATCTTTAACTGGTGTTTACTTTACAAATGGAACAGAATTACTTATAAAAAAGATTCTAAAATACATTGCCAATTGCCATGCAGTTTATAGTGTCAAAGCAATTACTAAAAAAATCAGCTTTGTTTTGAGGGATTTGAGCTGCCCTCTTAAATATGGGGGACATGGCCTGTAATTATACCTTCCATTGTTATGGAATAAATAGTGAATATTTTGAAAGTGGCTGTATCTACACAAGAGGTTTCTTAAATTTAACATGTATTTAATACCCTTTCAGGATATAAGAGAGAAGTTAACTTTCTTCCATCCTGTCATATTTATTTAATTCTTTGCATCTCTCAGAGACCTTGATAAAGGCTCTTAATTACATTTTTTTCACTGCTCGCTCACTTTCTCTCTTTCTCTTTTAGCAATAGATGTTCTTAAGAATCTTTACTTTTAAATAAGCTTCCCCACTTTTTTTTGACTGCCAGAATACTTAATTCTACAAAGGTGAATTTCTTACTGTTAAATGTCAGGAGGTCTGTTTTAGGCCATAAATTACCAAACGTTTGTAATTTAAATTTTTAGAAATGTTACCCCTTCACTGTAGCAAGTTTAATTGTTAGACGTAACAAAGTTATTAACCCAAAATGTTATTGTATTGAATTTAAATCCCGGGGCGCCTGGGTGGCACAGCGGTTAAGCGTCTGCCTTNGTTAATATTACTTAAATCCCCGGGCGCCTGGGTGGCACAGCGGTTAAGCGTCTGCCTTCGGCTCAGGGAGTGATCCCAGCGTTCTGGGATAGAGCCCCACGTCAGGCTCCTCCGCTGTGAGCCTGCTTCTTCCTCTCCCACTCCCCCTGCTTGTGTTCCCTCTCTCTCTGGCTGTCTCTATCTCTGTCGAATAAATAAAAATAAAATCTTTAAAAAAATATTACTTAAATCCCTTTACTTTTTAAATCCCTTTATACTTAGAATCTCGCCAAATCTTTCAAAATAATAAGCTATGTATCAGTTTCCATATCTACATAACTATATTTACCTCTTTAGGGTTTAAAGTAAATTACNTATTACTTAAATCCCTTTACTTTTTAAATCCCTTTATACTTAGAATCTCGCCAAATCTTTCATAATAATAAGCTATGTATCAGTTTCCATATCTACATAACTATATTTACCTCTTTAGGGTTTAAAGTAAATTACTAGGGATCTATTAAGCTTTTAAAAATATTTTACATATGAATTTATGGTCAAAGAAATATTATTATTTTATTATATTGCAAATTAGGAATTTGTATCTTGGCAAACGTTTTAATGTCTAATTTTTTTCCTTGAGTTGTCTTTTTTTCTTAAGCAGGAGGCACAGAGGAACAGGGTGGTAGCAGTCCATGCCAGGAAGCCTCAGATTTTTATTCATTAAGAATTATATTTTGTGTCATCCCTTTGTTTGTTGTATCATTTTTTTCCCCATTTTCTATCCTGCACTGTATCTAAAACCTATGTTTTTGCACACACAAAAACCCAATGAAATTTTGGACCTTTCTGAGGGTTTTGGAACTTCATTGTCTGAATTAAGGGGAGTGTTTCTTCAGTTTAATTCTCATCTATGGTGCACATTCTTTTATTTTTAATATTTGATTTTGTTTGTCAACATTATTGTGAGTTCTGCGAGTGATGTTAAATTCTCTTATTCATGTTTACTTATGTCATGAATGAATAGTAGGATGGGCGTTGGCTGGATTATTTGCACATTTCTTGAAATTGCTTCATTATGAGATGTCGTACCATATGATTTGAGCATTATAATTATGAAAGAATCTGAGGAATCTGAAGTTTTGGCCTCTGGGTGGCTCATTAAATCTAGCTAATCTGTATTCCTTACCCAGAATGCTTAATAATTTCCAGTTTTATTAACTAGCAGACATATTGAAAAGTTTTAAGTTTAATATTCCCATATAAGTCAATATTTGCATTATATTGCTAACTTGCTTTTTTAATTAGGTCATTCATTTCACTTTACAAATCCATTTCATACTTGTTATTAGATCCCTCTCTGGGCGCATTGTTGGAGGTGTGTGGTGGTTCTTTACCCTGATCATAATCTCCTCCTACACGGCTAACTTAGCTGCCTTCCTGACTGTAGAGAGGATGGTGTCTCCCATCGAAAGTGCTGAGGATCTTTCTAAGCAAACAGAAATTGCTTATGGAACATTAGACTCTGGATCCACTAAAGAGTTTTTCAGGGTAAGAAATTCTGCTTTGTTAATTTCTGATTTTGATCTTAAAATTTGACCGTTTTAAATTTTGTCCTCCCTCCCTCCCTCCTGTGCTCTACACAATGGTACTATGTGATAGTAACCCCCATCTCTGTCTCTAACTCAATTTCTGTTCTGGACCTCGTCTCTATACCCCTCTCTGCCCCATCCCTATCCTTAGCTCCAGCTCTGTCTATTTTGTCATGCCTAACAGGTCTAAATGGGTAGCATAATTGTAATGTGTCTATTAAATATATTCTACTTTTCAAAAAAATTGTAACCATATGGTATTTGTTTATAGGACAAGCCCAATAACCTGATGTCAGTATAATTTTCTTTCATTATGCTCTTTTCTCTATATAAGAACTCAGTCTATTAAAATGTTTAATGCAGCTAATAAACTTAGGTTTTAGGCAAATATATATAACATACAATGATCTCTGATAATCCAACAAAATCTTTGAATGTATCTGAATTTGCTTGAGTGAGATCTAGGGCACTCCAGAATTAGTATAATCTGAAGACTGTTTCATCTACCTTGCCTCTGGTATCTTTTCCAACTAACTTCAGTTGAGTAGATATATGATAGGAAAACAAGTTGGGGAGCAGACCACAGCCGATAATAGACATCTGGATATGTGTAGGGAGCGCAGGACCTTGAGGCTTTCTTTAAGCGCTACAATTTAAGCACCGAAGTGTGGTCAATCTATCAGCAGCTACTTTGACTTTAATGCAGTTCTATGTATGAATGTTATAATACAAATTTGCTACTGATGACAATATGCTTCCATTTATGAACATATATGTAATATGTATATAAATACTCTTAATGTAGCACAGTGTTCTAACTTGATCATAACAATGGATCTATTAAAATAAATTAGAATATTGTATGGTTCTTAATGAGAAGTATATTTTGAAGCAGTTTTTATTATTTGTATCCCAGTACGGCTTTCATTTATTTTATTTATATATTTCGTTCATATTCTTCCTCTTGAAGTGAATGAAGTATGTGAATGAATAAGGTACCTGCTATATCATGGTTTATTTAGTGCTACTTAATGTTGGTTAAGATAATCTTAATTATTTCCAGATACTGTCTTACAGGTTGGTATACATATGTTGAGAGTTGCTATCATTAGCTTGTTTGCACAACAGTAGTACCAAGTACTCTCAACAACTGTGCATTCACAGTTCCCGAGCTTCACAGTATACCTTAACTCAGTCAATCATAGAAACATATATGTAATAATCAACATGCCAAGATTTCATGATTGGTATACTCAAGTTCCCTCGTAGACAAGATGAGAAGGCTAGATGACTCTGGGAAAAGAATGCTGTTACTCTGTGTTTCAGTGCACTCACTCCATGAAGAC
>NC_048222.1:99061227-99069353 GCF_002007445.2 Ailuropoda melanoleuca | reverse complement strand
ATAATTTGTCTATTAGCTTGTCTGGTTGAATTTCTAAGCTTCTGGTGGAAAATGCTACACGGGAAATTCTCCTTGCTTCTATCTCTAAAATTAACATTCACCACACATCTTGGGTTGTCCTCTCTCAACTGTCCTTTGGCTCTAGGCATGCCTGGGGCTCCTGTAAGGTGGATTCAGGACAGAGTGAAAGCTGGCAGATTGATTATCACGGTGCCCGGTCTGTCAGGAAAGGAGATGTAGATGAAGGGGCCTGAAGTTAGACTGAAGACATGTATTGTACTTTTTGTTCCTTGGCCATCTGTTCTGTTTACTTTCAGACCTAAGAAAGCTAATTACATGTGGAAGAAAAATGTTTACCATTTTTACCATTTGCTAATATTTAAAGTTCTAACAGTTATCTTATGTTTCCTAATGTAGCTTAGTTTGGCTTCATTGAAAACGTTTTCCTATTATACTGTTTATGACTAGGGATTTTATTATTTATATTATTAAAAATTTTCTACTGTCCGAGAGTTTATCAAGCCAGTTACTTGTTTTTATCACAGCAAGAGCTTTGGATTTAGTCATTGGAGAAATTGATTTGAGAAGCCAGGTCATTGTCTAAATTTTAAAGATATGTAACTAGCTAAAGAATGAAAAATAACTTGTTGTCTTTTGTCGGAACATAACAAATGTTTCCTAAAAGTATATCTTTGTTGGGATGAAAGAAAATTATTTAAAATTATAAGATGAATATTTTATCCTTTATAGGGACCTATCTGTTTTGTCCTAAAATGATATGAGTTACCCAGTTTAAGTCTAAAGTATTTTCAGATTTCAGGTAAATAGTTTAATAAACTGTATTATAATGATATTGCTTTAGTAAAGTCAGTAAGTGTGCATTAGCTTCAGAATTCCAATTTCAGCTGTAAATTTTCTAACTTAAAATCAGGAATAACCAGTAAAACAAATATGAATGAAATATTTACATTGTTCTGCTAGAGAGAGACAATAAATGGAGGACAATCTTGTAACCACCAAGAGGCACGAGGGAAAAGACCCTGCATCTTCATTTTCCAGGGTTTTCTTCTATGAAACTCATGTGCATCCTTGTGCAGAGTGAATGATAAAGTCTGACTCATTTTGGAGCCCTGCTCATCTCTAATTATAGCCACCGTAGCATACCTATAATTAAGAAAGAATTAGGCTTTCAATTATAAACCACTATTTTTAGACTTTCACATTTTGATAATTTCTTCTCTCAATAAAGGAGGACAGGTCTTGAATGAGATGAGACTGAGTTGAAAATGATTTTATAGGACCTATATGCATTAGGTTCCTATAGAAACATAGGTTTGGAGGATAGGAAATGGCTTAATAAATAGACCTGTCATTGACCAGTCAATCCCCGAAACACAATTATTACTTGCAGATAAGAAGTATTTCTGCATTCCTATGCTAAATCTCCCAGACTTCAATCTGTTTATTTCCTCTGGTTTTCTCTGGAAGGATGAGGGACAGGGTGTATTGTCTGAATAAGTGATCTACTTTAATTATTCTGACTTTGGAAGAAAAAAATTCTAGAACGTTTTCAGAATAGAAGTATTCTCCTTCTCATTTAATGAAGTTAATTATTGCATTCTCAGAAGAGATAGTCTGGTAATCCATAAAACTATACTGTTGTTACCTAGCATTGTAGGCTTTTATAGAACTCATAAATAGTGTAAGTGATAATGCAGGTGTTTCTTACCTGAGTGAAAGGACTAGTTTGAAATTTATGTAGATATAAATCTTCANTCCTTTCGTATATGTAGATCTAAATCTTCATATATAAAAAATATACATGATTTATTACCATATGACATGATCATATATATATATATGATTTGCCATAAATAATCACAATTACCAGAGAACTATAGTAATTTAAATCATATTTTTACTTTATTATTATGTAGATATAAATCTTCATATATCTTCATATATAAAAAATATACATGATTTATTACCATATGACATGATCATATATATATATATGATTTGCCATAAATAATCACAATTACCAGAGAACTATAGTAATTTAAATCATATTTTTACTTTATTATTATTTTTAAATCATTTTATTTATTTATTTATTTACTTATTTATTTAGAGAGGGAGAGAGAGGCGACAGGAGGGGCAGAGGAAGAGGGAGAG
Source organism: Ailuropoda melanoleuca (assembly GCF_002007445.2). Taxonomy (NCBI): domain Eukaryota; kingdom Metazoa; phylum Chordata; class Mammalia; order Carnivora; family Ursidae; genus Ailuropoda; species Ailuropoda melanoleuca. The sequence continues at coordinate 99,067,178 of NC_048222.1, read as the reverse complement.
AGAGAATCTTAAGCAGGCTCCACGCCCAGTGCAGAGTCTCACAACCCTGAGATCATGACCTGAGCCAAAATTAAGTGTCAGTTTCTTAACTGACTGAGCCACCCAGGGATCCTTAAATGATCTTTTAAAAGGTTATAACATTTTTTCAACTTCTTCCGTGGCCTCAATACATACCTCTACTTGTATTTACATATAAAAACTTTGATTGAGGGGTGCCTGGGTGGCTCAGTCAGTTAACCCTCTGTCTTCAGCTCATGTCCTGATCCCAGGTTTCCTTGGATCGAGCCCCATATCTGACTCCCTGCACAGCAGACAGCCTGCTTCTCCCTCTGCCCCTCCCCCTGCTTGTGCTTGCTCTCTCGCTCCCCCTCTCAAATAAATAAATAAAATCTTAAAAAAAAAACTTTGATTAAACTATGTTTATGCATAAAAATGTTTAAGCTATTAGAACAGCTTTCCTACGGAAATGCATTAAGTGCTACTTCATTAAATTTGCATTTTGTTTCATTTATTGCTTGTGTTCAGCAATAAAATAACATAATTTCTTTATTGATATTTTACAGAACAGATTTCACTAATATGTGGTGGCTCTTTATAATTATTTCATTACATCTAACTAATGACTTCTCTACCACAGTTTCCAACATATCCCCTATTTCTATGTAGGTAGAAATATATATATACACTTATGTACATACACATATATACACACATATATATATTTCTAGGTTTCTATATATGAATATATGTATGCTTCTAACTTTCTATATATTAATGCATATGCATATATATTTTTTCAATATTTTGGAAATGAAATGGGTATAGCCATATGTGTCTGTGTATATGTATACACACACATATGTATAGCCACTAATATCAAGCTGGCTCTTTACAGACCTCTCACTCATGCTTAAATATTTAAATGTTTTCTAAACTACTAATAGCTAAATAAGAGCTGAATGTGAATAAATTAGCAATAAGCACTATATGGATACGTTGTAGGTCACTCATGCCATGGTTAGTCATATTATTAGAGATTTTTCTTCTTAAATTTCTTGATGGAACCTGATTATTGCTTAACCATCTGCATAGCTGACAGTTCTGCATGTTTAAGGCTTCTGTAGATGATCCATAACAAGTTGAAATAATTTCTTCGATGGTTGTCAGGTTTTTTTCTGTCTGATATTTAAATTTTTCTCACCATTGCACAAAACCCCTGGGAACAGTATTGAATTCTCAAAGACTTTAAGAATACATTTAGTCTAAGCTGCTAAGAAAGCTTGTGTTCTTTCATTTCAGCTAAATGTAGCTGGTTTACAGTGTAAGAAAGGTCAAAATGTCCAATGTTTCCTTTAAAAATTAGTGTCTAAGTTAAAGACCTTGCAGTGTAGTCAGTAGTTTCCAAATTTGTAGGAATATAAATAAATGCACGAGAGACCATACTGAACCATGTTTTCTGTGCTCAGTGTGCCATGGAAGGAAATAAAAAAAAAAAGAATGTGTCTATTTGCTGAATTATGATTATTGTGAAAAGCTGTAGCTTCTTCCAGAGTAACTATGTTATTTTGGACATCCTCCTCTTTCCATACTAATGCTCAGCAAACTTAGTGTGCACCCCATCTGATCACTTCACGTAGAGAACACCCTTGAGATACAGAGGGGAAATGAGAGCTCACATTATCTACTGGGTGAATAATTTGACTATAATCAGATTACAGAGGTTTTCTTTATTGTCCAGATTAAAGAGAAAATACTCCTTTCACAGTACCATCAAATCATGAGGACAGTTATTCTAGCAGAAAAGGTTCAAACAGTGGAGAAATTTCAAAATTAATCTCTCATCTCAAAACATTCCCCAAATTCCTGTTTAGATGCTTCAAAGAAGATCAATATCAGTATAAACCTGTAGAGGTACCTATGATGATGTCATGGGTTCAACTCACTCTATTTTTGTGTTTTAAAGGAATCATTGTTTAGTAAAAGAACTAATGTGGTATTCATACTAGTTGCCATAGTAATTAATGCAGTCTCAGAGTTCTGTAGAAAAGAGGACTGAAATTGTACAGTCATTTGAATATATTGGAATCAAAATCTGAACTAAAGATAAATATTGTTAATAAAATTTTTAGAGTTCTTTAATTAGACTTTTGATATTTGAAAGAAAACTTGATACTAATGTAATGTACAATTCATGTTTCCAGCATATAACATTGCTCCAGATCATATTGAGTGATTACCAAAAACAGATTGCTAGTAAAGGTGGCTGCTTATTTTCATGGGGAAATGAGAGTTTAGAAATAAAATGGTAATTGGAAAAATCAAATGTCACAGTCCCAAAAAATGACATTTACGATTTCATTTTAAGAAACAGAGAAAGGGTGAAGGGAGTGATGTCAGTAAGATGGTGAAATCGGAAGCCCCAGACCCTCTTTTTCCCACCAGAGACACTGCCTCAGCAGCACAACACTGACCAGTTTTCTTTGTGAGAAATCCAGAAACAAGTTAAGAGGCTCCTGAAAACCGAATGAGTGTAAAACTAGTCATGTTAAACTCCGTAGGAAAATTCATGGCATTCACCATAATCTTCTTTGGTACCGTGCACGACAGTTGGGAGAAAGCGCCTGCTCTTGGCTTCTCCCAGAGGGAGAGAAAGTGAAGATTGGACTGTATGTCCATGTTCTGACTTTTTAGAGGAACTGCTTTCTGTGTTGCTTGATTCTAAACACTGATACGAAGGGCACCAGGTTGAGGACTGCTGAGGACAAAGGCAAAGGTTTGGACTAGCACACATTCACTCACCATAGACCCCCCTCTCCAGCTCAGTGTGGAAAAAGTGGGAAAGAATCTTCAACTCCCAGCTTCCCTTTCAGGAGGAAAAACGTTGGAGTGTGGGTGCAATGCTTTGGCTTTTTTTGGGGAGAACGACTGCCTGAGGGACTGGTTTCTGTCTTCCCGTCTCGGAGCACTGATGGGACCTGGCAGATACTAGACACCTTTGGGCTGCTGAGAACAGAAGAGAACTGGATGGTTGCTGCTGCTTCAGAGGACTTGTGGTACAGCAAATAGAAGCCAACACAGCTTGGCAGCCCCTCCCTTGGAGGAGGGAAGAGGAGAGTGGAACATGCATCCAATGTTCTTGCCTTTTGGTGATGTACTCAAAGGACTGGTCTTTGTCTTGCCTGACATGGAGTGGTAATTGGGCCTAACATACTCTACAAGCCTGGGGCCACAAAGAACAAAAGAGATCTGGTTGGTTATGCCAGCTCCAGAGAACCAGCATTACTGCATACAGATACCAAAAGGAGCAAGAGATTATGAGCTCCTGAAGAACAATAGTCACAAGTCCCTCTAATTGAAAATTTACACATACAAGTCCAAAGAATACACATCCACAGAAAAGTTTTGAGAAGCCTTCAGAATATTTAACCAGGCTGATTGGTGAAGATCTTTTCCTATACAAAGCTAATCCATAAAGACTGGAAAAGGTGGCTATTTTTAAAAATGCGTGATCCCAAAGCAAAGTTATAAGGCCATGAAAGTGACAAAGAAATATGGCCCAATCAAAGGAAAAAAATTAATCTCCAGAAAGTGACACCAAAAAAAAAAAGAAAAAAAGAAAAAAAAATCCAAGTATGTGAATTACCTGACAAAGAATACCAAATGACTGTCACAAAGATGCTCAAAGAGTTCAGGAAAATGATGCATGAACAAATTGAGAATTTCAACAAAGAGAAAATATTTTTAAAAATAGATTTTGGAAATGAATAATACAGTGTCTGAATTGAAAAATTCACTATAGGGATTCAAAATCATACTTGACCAAGCAGAAGAAAAAAATCAGCCAATTTAAGACAAGTCATTTGAAATTACACAAATAGAGGGGCAAAAAAAAAAAAAGGAAAAGGAGTGAAGAAAGCCTAAGGGGCTTTCAAAAGGACTAATATACACAACATGAGTGTCACAAAAAGAGAAGAGAAAGAAAGGGGCAGAAAGCTTATTTAAGGCAGTTAAGGCCCCAAACTTCCCAATTTTGGGGTAGGAAAAAAGTTCATGAAACACAAGGACTTCTGAGAAGGGAGGCCCAAAAATGTGTATACTAAAAAAACGCAATAATCAAATTGTCAAATGTCAAAGAAAAAGATTTTTGAAAACAGCAGGAAAACTGTGACTTGTCACATATATAATGAGCATTAATAAGACTATTAACAGGTTTATCAGCAGAAACCTTGTAGGTCAGAGGGAGTGAGATGATATATTCAAAGAACTGGGAAAAGAAAACTACCAACCAAGAATACTGTATCTGAAAAAACTGTCCTTCAAAAATGAAAGAGAAATAAAGACTTTCTCAGATAAACAAAAGTTAAGCAAGATCAACACAAGAAATATTAAAGGGAATCCTTTTAGTTGAAATGAAAGGATGGTAAACATCAGCACAAAAGCGTATGAAAGTACAGAGCTCATTGATAAAGGTACCTATATAGAGTAATACAGAATATCATAGTACTATAATAGTTTTGCCTACGTCTTTTTTTAATTATGGTATATAGGTTAAAATATAAAAGTATTAAAAATAACTATATAGAGTATGTTAACTGATACACAATGTAAAAATATTAATTTGACATCAATACTATAAATTATGAATGGGGAAATAAAAGAATAGAGTGTATGCAATTGAAATGAAATTCTCAAGCCTAAAATCATTTTTTATGGCTATAAGATGTTTTATGTAACTTCCATGATAACTACAAAGAAACAACCTATAGAAGTTACACAAAGAAGTAGTCAGTGTGTCACTACAAAAAATCCCAAAACAAACAAAAAACCCCAATGAAACACAAAGAAAGGCAGCAAGACAGAAAAAGATGAATAAAAAAGCCACAAGATGGACAGAAAACAATTCACAAAATGGTAGGAGTAACCTATCAGTAANACCCAAAACAAACAAACAAAAAACCCCAATGAAACACAAAGAAAGGCAGCAAGACAGGAAAAGATGAATAAAAAAGCCACAAGATGGACAGAAAACAATTCACAAAATGGTAGGAGTAACCTATCAGTAACTTTAGTGTAAATGGATTAAACTCTCCAACCAAAGATACAGAGTAGGGTACCAAAAGGAGAAAGAGATTATGAGCTCACCAGAGAATTCTACCAAATATTTAAAGAAGAATTAGTGATAATCCTTTTCAAATTCTTCCAAAAAATAGAAGAAGAGGGAGCAGGTCTGAACTCATTTTATGAGGCCAGCATTAACCTGATAGCAAGCCAGAAAAAGACATTGTAAGAGAAAACTGGAGGCCGATAGCCCTAAAAAATATAGATGCAAAAATTCTCAGCAAAATATCAGTAAGCCAAACTCAACAGCACATTAAAAGGATCCTAGATGACCATGACCAAGGGGGTGTTATCCCTGAGATGCAAGGATATTTCAACCTATGAAATTTAATTGATGTGATACACCACAATTACAGAATGAAGAATAAAAATCTCATGATGATCACAACAGATCCAGAAAAAGCACTTGACAAAATTGAGCACCCTTCCATAATAAAAATAATAAACTAGGAAGGGAAACAAATTACCCCACATAATAAAGTCCACATATGAAGCCCATGGCTGACAGCATACTCAATGATGTAACTGAAAGTTTTTCTTCAAAATCAGGAACAAGTCAGGGATGCCCACTTATTGCCACTTTAATTTGGCATAGTATAAGAAGTCCTAGCCAGACCAATTAAGCAAGAAAAAGAAATAAAAGACACCCAAATTGGAAAAGAAGTAAAATTTTCTCTGTTCAGAGATCACATGTTCTTTTTTTTTTTTTTTAAGATTTTATTTATCTATTTGACAGAGAGAGACAGTGAGAGAGGCAACACAAGCAAGGGGAGTGCGAAAGGGAGAAGCAGGTTTCCCGCCAAGCAGGGAGCCCAATGTGGGGCTCGATCCCA
>NC_048222.1:99048244-99061127 GCF_002007445.2 Ailuropoda melanoleuca | reverse complement strand
AGGCGCCCCAGAGATCACATGTTCTAATACATAGAAAACTCAAAGGATTCCACTAACCTCACGCCCCCCCCCCAAAACTGTTGGAACTAATAAATTCAGTAAAGTTGCAAGATGCAAAATATTCAAAAACTGGTTGCATTTCTATACACTAACAATGAACAATCCAAAAAGGGAATTAAGAAAAAAATCTCATTTACAATAGCATTGAAAGAGTAAAGTACTTAAGAATGAACTAAACCGGGGCGCCTGGGTGGCACAGCGGTCAAGCGTCTACCTTCGACTCAGGGCGTGATCCCCACGTTCTGGGATCGAGCCCTGCATCAGGCTCCTCCACTAGAAGCCTGCTTCTTCCTCTACCACTCCCCCTGCTTGTGTTCCCTCTCTCGCTGGCTGTCTCTATCTCTGTCAAATAAATAAATAAAATCTTTTTTAAAAAAAATGNAAGCCTGCTTCTTCCTCTACCACTCCCCCTGCTTGTGTTCCCTCTCTCGCTGGCTGTCTCTATCTCTGTCAAATAAATAAATAAAATCTTTTTTAAAAAAAATGTACTAAACCAAGGAGGCAAAAGAATTGTTCATTGAAAACTCCAAAAGATTGCTGCAAGAAGTTAAAAAAAGACACAAATGGAAGAATTCCTTGCTCATGGCTTGAAAGATTTAATATTGTTAAAATATCTATACTACCCTGTGATCTATAGATTCACTGGAATCCCTATCAAAATCCCAATGTTGTTTTTTGCAGAAATAGAAAAAAATACCTAAAATTCATATAGAATCATAAAGATTAAGAAATAGTTAAAACAACCTAAAGAAATGGAAACAAGCCTTACACTTCCTGACTTCAAAACCTGTTAGAAAGTTATCGTACTAGCCTAAAGATGGATTTATAAAGCAATGCAACACAATAGAGAACCCAGAAGTAAACTCATGTGTATATGGTTAAGTGATTTTTGACAAGGATCCAAGACTGCATAGTAGGGAAAGTACAGTCTCCTCAGGAAATGGTGTTGGAATAACTGGATACCCACATGCAAAGAAATGAAATAGTAATCATACCATACACAAAAATCAACTCAAAGTTGATCAAAGATTGAAAAGATCTGAAGCTATACAGCTTTTATAAAAAAATATAGGAGATAAGCTTCATGAACATTGGTCTTGGCAAAGATTTGTTGGATAGGACACCAAAAGCACGGGCAACAAAATGAAATGTAGACAAGTGGACTGGATCAAATTAAAAAGCTTTCGTACTGCAAAATAAACCATAGCATGAAAAGGCATCTATGGAATTGGAGGAAATATTGCAAACCATGTATCTAATGAAAGGTTAGTATCTGAAATATATAAGGGACTTTTACACTCAATGGCAAAAAAACCCCTACTAACCTCATTTAAAAAAATAGCAAAGGAGATAGACATTTCTCCAAAAAAGACCTCAAGTGGTCAAGGGTATATGAAAAGATATTCAACGCCACTAACCATCAGGGAAATATAAATCAAAACCACAATGAGGTATTGCCTCACACCAGTTAGGAGAGCCATTAGAAAAAAAAGTAAATAAAAATAAAAACGTGCAGAAACTGAAACCCTTGTGTATTGTTGGTGGGAATGCAAAATGGTGCAGCCCCTATGGGAAACAATATGCAGTTTTCTGAAAAAGTTTAAAATGGAACTACCACATGATCTAGCAATCCCACTTTTGGGCATTTATCTAAGCAAATTGAAATCAGAATCCCAAAGAGATATTTTCACTACCGTGTTCATTACAGCATTATTCACAATAGCCAAGAAGTGGAAACAACCTAAGTGTCCATTGATGGATATTTGGAAAAAGAGAGTATAGTATATTATTCAGTGGAATATTATTTAGTCTTTTAAAAAAGAAGGAAATCCTGCATCAAAAGCTGATGATGTACTGCATGGTGACTAACATATCATAATAAAAAAAATAAAAAATAAAAATAAAAAAAGAAGGAAATCCTATCATGCTGCAACATTGATGAATGTTGAGGATATTATGCTAACTGAAATAAGCTGGTTACAGAAGGACAAGCACTGTATGATTCCACTTATGTTAGGTGTCGCAAGCAGTCAAACCCATTGAAGCAGAAAGTAGAAATGTTATCATAGCTGGAGGGAGGAGGGAATTGAAAGTTGCTGTTCAATGGGTGTAGTTTCAGTCATGCAAGATGAAAAAGTTCTAAAAACCTTCTGTACAGTAATATCCATATAGTTAATATTGTACTGTATACTTACAAATTTGTTAAAGATAGATTTCATGTCATGTATTATTTTTTACCACAATAAAAAAAAAACCTACCCCAGATAACACAAAGAAAAAACAAAACAAAAAGAAAAAATGAGGAATGAACCTATCTTATTAGGAGGTGTTTTGTAGTATTAAAAAATTTAAATTCATAAATGGTTGATGTTGCTTCTTACAAGGTAGTGACTAGAATTCAAAAAAAAATTGCAGATTGGTATTAAAATAAAACAAAATTAGAGGCAAGCATGAATATTTATACTTTTTCAATATTAAATATACCAGTAATGAGGTAGATAGACACATAAGTGCACAGAAATTTTAATGTAGTTAGTATGATATAGTATATATTTAATATATATAATAAACTACATATTAAGGTGGCTAGTATATTCACATATATATGAAATTACTTATATATAGTCATTGCCCTATATTTTTTTGCTCCAACTCGCTTTCTTGGTAGTCCTTTATTCTTGACATGGCAAATAAGGGGACTTTATGCTAAATCCTTTTATATGGAAGGCAATACCTTAATGATGAAATGACTTTGAACTTTTTATCTGAAAAGATTTGTATCACTGTCTTTAAAATGTTTGTTGCAGAATACAGTTAAACTTTCCGTATTGGGTTAGTAGCATGATAGTGGAGGGTAAGAAAGGTAGAAAATACTGCTGTAGTATTTGATTTGCTAGAGGGATTCATATTTATAAGCCAAGGGGCCCAACATGTCTGTATGTTAATGATATTTCATCGATGCTCTGTGACTTTTGCTACCCTTTCTCCTTTGCTACCATTTTCTTGTTTTACTTCCCCTGAGTACCAAGGTTTTTTGTTTGCTTGCTTATTTAAAAATCAAATTCAGCGATTTTCTTTTTTTATTAAGTTTTAAATTTTAATTCCAGTGTAGTTAATGTACAAGGTTATATTAGTTTCAGGTGTATGGTGTAGTGATTCAATAAATCTTATACATCGCTCAGTGGTAAGTGTACTCTTTATCCCCATCTCCTTTTCACCCATCCCTCCACCCACCTCTCCTCTGGTAACCATCAGTTTGTTCTTAAGAGTCTGTTTCTTGGATTCTCTTTTTCCTCTGCTCATTTGTTTTGTTTCTTAAATTCCACATATGAATGAAATCTATATGATATGTGTCTTTCTCTGACTGACTTACTTCACTTAGCATTACACTCTGTAGCCCCATCTATGTCTTGCAAATGGCAAGATTTTATTCTTTTTCATGGCTAAATAGTAATTTATTCATATATATATGCCACATCTTCTTTATTCATTCATCTTTCAGCGGACACTTGGGCTGCTTCCGTATCTTGGCTATTGTAAATAATGCTACTGTAAACATAGGAGTGCATGTATCCCTTTGAATTAGTGTTGTTGTATTTTGAGGGTAAATATTGTAAATTTGTATTTTGGGGGTAAATACCCAGTAGTGTGATTACTGGATCATAGTTTAGCTGTATTTTTAATTTTTTAGAACCTCCATACAGTTTTCCAGAGTGACTGTACCAGTTTGCATTCCCACCAACAGGGCAAGAGGGTTCTCCTTTCTCTGCATCCTTGCCAATACTTGCTGTTTCTTACGTTGTTGATTTTAGCCATTCTGACAGATGTGAGGTGATATCTTTGATTTGCATTTCCCTGATGTTGAGTAATGAGCATCTCTTCATATGTCTGTTGGCCATCTGTATGTCTTCTTTGGAGAAATGTCTGTTCATGTCTTCTGCCAGTTTTTTAATTATTGAAAGTATTAAAAAAACACAAAAGCAGTAAAAATAAGTATTTCTGTAAGACTGGCCAGGTGATTCATAATATAAAGGGATATAAAATATGACACCATGTACCAAAATATGGGGGAGGGGAGAAGAGGAGTAAAGAATGCCTTCACACTTAGGCAACCATCATTTTTTTCTAAAATCAAATTTTCTTAAATAAAATTAATAAAAGAAATTTAGTCATTGTGTTGGGATTTCCTTATTTTCTTTGTGTAACTTCAGAGTACCGAAGCACCAATCTGAAGCCTGAGAATGGGACATGTAGTAGTATTTGCTTATTTGCTGAAATAATAGTATGTTGTTAGAGAATACAGTGCACACGATGTAGTAGTGTTTCTGGAAATAACTGTGCTCCCCTGAAAATCTGTTCATTCATAACAAAAAAGAATCTCACAGTCTTTTAAATTAGAATAATTAACCAACAAAAAGCAGTTTTGCCCATAATTGCATACATCTTTTAATTGCTTAAGAAAGGTGATACTTAAAATTCCCTATTTCTATAGATGCCATGTTGAGGTTGGATAAAGAAGCTTCATTAAAGTGTTTTAGAAGCAAACTCACATAAAAGATCAAGTTCCTTCTACGACATGGTGATCTCAGATGGCATCAGCATTTTCATCTTTAAACACAGAGCTTGGGTTATAAATTACCTCTCAAATTCTATTCATGTTTGAAATATTGTGACATTTATAAAGAATTAATCATGCAAACTATTATTGAAGATATCTTATGAATGTTAACTTGCCACTTTCCTTAGCATTAAATTTCATTTTGTTACTTTTTATTGTTACAGTTTTTAGAAATTTCTTTGAAACTAAAACTTGCTTCCTAAGTGTTTTCATTCATTGGTCCTATTCTGACATTAATAATGGCTTTCTTTTTTATGACACATAAATCAAATACATAAGGTAACTCATCTTTTCCATAAATTTTCTCATCATCTAACCTAAGAATTCTTAATTCCTTCCACCATTCTTTATTAAATAGTATACCCAAGCCCTTTATTCTGGTCTCTGTATCTTTCGAATGTAGCTTTTTCAGTATTATTCTTTTATTTATTTAAATTCAATTAGCCAACGTATCATTAGTTTCAGATGTGGAGTTCAATAATTCATCAGTGTATAACACCCAATGCCACATCACATCATGTGCCCTCCTTAATGCCCATCACCCAATTACCCCATCTCCCATCCACCTCCCCTTCAGCAACTCTCAGTTTGTTTCCTACAGTTAAGAGTCTTTCATGGTTTTTCTCCCTCTCTGATGACTTCCCATTCAGTTTTCCCTCCCTTCCCCTATGATCCTCTGCACTGTTTCTTATATTCCACATATGAGCAATATCATATGATAATTGTTTTTCTCTGATTAACTTATTTTACTCAGCGTAATGCCCTCCAGTTCCACCCGCACTGATGTAAATGATAAGTATTCATCTTTTCTGATGGTTGAGTAATGTTCCATCGTGCGTGCACGCGCGCGCATATGTGTATTCCAAATCTTCTTTATCCGTTCATCTGTCAATAGATATCTTGGCTCTTTCCACAGTTTGGCTATTGTGGACATTGCTGCTATGAACGTTGGGGTGCAGGTGCCCCTTTGCAACAATACATTTGTATCGTTGGGATAAAAACCTAGTAGTGCCATTGCTGGGTTCTATTTTTAACTTCTTGAGGAACCTCCATACTATTTTCCAGACTGGCTGCACCAGCTTGCATTCCCACCAACAGTATAAGAGGGTTCCCCTTTCTCCACATCCTCACCAACATTTGTTGTTTTCTGACTTGTTACTTTTAGCCAATCTGACTGGAGTGAGGTGGTATCTCATTGTGGTTTTGATTTGTATTTCCCTGATGCCAAGTGATGTGGAGCATTTTTTCATGTTTCATTGGCCATTTGTATGTCTTCTTTGGAGAAATGTCTGTTCATGTCTTCTGACCATTTCTTGACTGGATTATTTGTTTGTTGGGTGTGGCGTCTCATAAGTTCTTTATAGATCTTGGATACTAGCCTTTTCTTTGATATGTCATTTGCAAATTTATCTTCTCCCATTCCATAGGTTGCCTATTAGTTTTGTTGACTGTTTCCTTTGTTGTGCAGAAGCTTTTTATCTTGATGAAGTCCCAATAGTTCATTTTTGCTTTTGTTTCCCTTGCCTTTGAAGACATGTCTACAAACAGTTGCTGAGGCCAAGGTAGAAGATGTTGCAGCCTATATTCTCCTCTAGGATTTTGATAGATTCCTGTCTCACATTTAGGTCTTTCATCCATTTTGAGTTTATATTTGTGTATGGTGTAAGAAATTGGTCCAGTTTCATTTTTTCTACATGTGGCTGTCCAATTTCCCAACACCATTTGTTGAAGGATGGTCCTTTTTCCATTGGGTATTCTTTCCTTCTTTGTCAAAGATTAGTTGACCATAGAGTTGAGGGTCCATTTCTGGGTTCTCTAGTCTGTTCCATTGATTTATGTGTCTGTTTTTGTGCCAGTACCATAATGCCAGTACCATAATGTCTTTTTTGTTTTGTTTTGTTTTGTTTTGGGGGTTTTGTTTGTTTGTTTGTTGTTTTTTGTTTAAATTCAATTAGCCAACATATAGAACGTCATTAGTTTCGGATATAGAGTTCAGTAATTCATCTGTTGCATATAACATCCAGTGCTCATCACATAACAGGCTCTTCTTACTGTCTTGATTACAGTTTTGTAATATAGCTTTAAGTCCGGCATTGTCATACCATCAGCTTTGGTTTTCTTTTTCAACATTGCTCGGGTTATTCAGCATCTTTTCTGGTTCCATACAAATCTGAGGATTATTTGTTCCAGCTCTGTGAAAAATGTTGATGGCATTTTCATAGGGATTGCATTCAATGTGTAGATTTCTCTGGGTAGCATAGATATTCTAACAATATTTATTCTTCCATTCCATAAGCATGTAATGTTTTTTCCATTTTTTTGTGTCTTCCTCAATTTTTTTCACAAGTGTTCTGTAGTTTTTAGAGTACAGATCCAAACCTTTCTTTAGTTAGGTTTCTTCCTAAGTATCTTATGGGTTTTGTGCTAATGTAAATGGGATCAACTTCTTCATTTCTCTTCTTCTGTCTCATTGTTAGTGAATAGAAATGAAACTGATATCTCTGCCTTGATTTTATATCCTGCCACTTTGCTGAATTCCTGTATGAGTTCTAGCAATTTTGGGGTGGAGTCTTTGAGTTTTCCAAATAAAGTATCATGTCATCTTGAAGAGTAAGAGTTTGACTTCTTCTTTGCCAATTTGAATACCTTTTATTTCTTTTTGTTGTCTGATTGCTGAGGCTAAGACTTCTAGTACTATGTTGAACAAAAGTGGTGAGAGTGGACATCCCTGCTGTGTTCCTGACCTTAGGGGAAAAGCTCTCAGTTTTTGAGAATGATATTTGCTGTGGACTTTTCATAGATGGCTTTTATGATATTGAGATATGTTACCTCTATCCCTACTCTGTGGAGAGTTTTAATCAAGGAAGGATGCTGTATTTTGTCAAACGCTTTTTCTGTATCAATTGAGAGGATCATATGGTTCTTGTCCTTTCTTTTATTAATGTGATGTATCATGTTAATTGATTTGCAAATGTTGAATCACCCTTGCAAGCCAGTAATAAATCCCACTTGGTCATGGTGAATAATCCTTTTAATATACTGTTGGATCCTATTGGCTAGTATCCTGGTGAAATTTGGCATCCATGTTCATCAGGGATATTGGTCTCTAATTCTCCTTTTTGATGGGGTCTTTGTCTGGTTTTGGAATCAAGGTAATGCTGGCCTCATAGAATGAGTTTAGAAGTTTTCCTTCCTTTTCTATTTCTTGAAACAGCTTCAGAAGAATAGGTCTTAGTTCTTCTTTAAATTCTTGGCAGAATTCCCCTGGGAAGCCATCTGGCACTGGACTCTTGTGTGTTGGGAGATTTTTGAAAACCACTTCAATTTCCTTGCTGGTTGTGAGTCTGTTTAGGTATTCTGTTTCTTCCTGGTTCAGTTTTGATAGTTTATAAGTTTCCAGGAAAGCATCCATTTCTTCCAGATTGCCAAACTCCACAGACTCCTGGGGAAGGAGCAGGGTCTCACAGCAGTTTTGCTCCTTCCTGGGCTGCTGCTCTGGGAGTGGTAGCGGATCCTTCACACAGAGGGCCACTTCTCCGGGGTAAGGGGTGAAGGTAAGAGGGAAGGGGGCGGGGTGAATCTCACAGAGGTTTTGCTGCTCCTTGGGCCCCTGCTTCAAGAGCAGTTGATTGACCATGCAACAGTTCATGGTTTATGGCAAACCGGGCTGAGAGCCCACTCCTGGGCTTGCTGATAGCAGCCAGCTTCCCTGCTCTGATGCCTGGGAACTCTGCCACATTCAGGCACCCCTGCTCTTTCTGTGACCCTGGGGATCATAAGACAACACTGTCCCACTTAGGATTCTACCCCTCTTCTCCACCTGAGCACATTCCAGGCAGGGATATCCTTCATAGGAGCAGACTCCTAAAACTTCCAATTTTGCACATCCCTGCAAATCACTTTCCAGTAGCCAGCTTCTGGAGGCTCCCTCCCCCTGCAATATATCCTATATATCCCCTCAAATTTACTTCTCTGTCCCTCCTACCTTGCAAAAAGTGGTTGACTTTCTATTTGTGTAATTGCACAATTCTTTTCTTAGATCTCAAGTTGAATTCATGGGTGTTCAGAATGATTTGATAGATATCTAGCTGAATTCAAGGGACCAGATGAAATTCAGGTTCCCTACTCTTCCACCATCTTCCCTCCTCCTTTCAGTATTATTCTTAATGTGTGTTACCTAGATATAGATTGTGACTTGGTTTAACTTTAGAAGATCTTAGCCAGAATATGAGATTTCAGACCTGTTTCAACTTGAACAGTTGTGTTCTTCAGACAACAGCGTATTTACATTAAAGAAAAAGGAAGGGAAAGGGGAAAAAATGCTTTTACTAGAGAATGTACTGTCCAGTTACTACAGCCACACCATTCTTTTACCTCATCCTTGTCTGTTTCACTCACATTTTCTTTTTGGCCTTCAAGGTATTTGAAATTACAACTATTATCTAGGCTTTATAATTCCATATAAAACCTTCAAGTTTATTAGTGTTTGTGGCAACTTTATCATATTAACAGATTTTCCTAAAATCACCTGGGTGATTTTAAGATGAATTGCAGTAAGCCTCATATCTTCCATTCTGTGAATATGCAGTTGATTGAAGCCTATGCCAGATTTTGCATTCATCCCTGTTAAATTTCACCTTGGTTTTAGGCTTATTTGCCCAAGCCTATAAAGTTAAAATATTGATTCCGTCATCTATCATACAAATATCTGTAACTTTGAAACATTTGTCATTTATGTTTTCATCCTAATTGACTGAAACACTGAACTGAGTGGGACTATGTATAGAATCAGTGGTATAAAAAAGTTTCCCTTCAGTTCAGTATTTGCATGTTAATAAATAATAACCAATAAATACTCTTTGAACATGGTTGATATTTTAGTCATAAGCCCTCCTAATTCTAATAACCCTAACTCTCTCTGTAACCAACAAAAATGAGATATTTTGTCAAATACACTGATGATACCCAAGATAATCTCTGTTCAAATAGACCTTGAATAGGTCAGTTGAGTAACCCCATTAAAAATAAAAGATCTGATTATACAGGATTACTTGCTCTTCCTCTTGAATTATCAATTCACATTATATGCACATGTAAGTAGTTTATAAGACATAACTAGTAGTATACTTCAGTAATCATATCATTTAGCCTTCTTAAGGGAATGAAAACATGGAAATACCTATTACTTTTTAAAATTTAAAGACAGGAGCACCTGAGTGTCTTGGTTGAGCATTTGACTCTTGGTTTTGGCTCAGGTCATGATCTCAGAGTCATGAAATTGAGCCCGCACTGGGCTCTGCGCTGAGCGTGGGGCCTGATTAAGATTCTGTCTCTCCCTCTCCTTCTACCTCTACCCCCATCCCTGTTTGGTCTCTCTCTCAAAAACAAAACAAAACAAAAAACGTAAAAAGTAACATTTAAAGCTGTTGTTTTCTATGCAGAAATTCTCAAAAGGATATGATTCTATTAATAATATATTAATTAACCTGACTCTGTATTTTTAACATTTGAGAGTAATTTCAAAATGCCAAAGAGAACTCTGATACATAATTTAGCTTTATTTTTGATTGATTAAAATGCTACAACAGATTGAATCTACTTAAACCTCAGTTTACTTATCAATGACTTATGCAATAATATTTAACTGAATTGCTCTAAATTTTACAATATAATCGAGTGACTTTTTCTTCTTAATACAACATTGCTTATCCAAACACTATGCTAGAGTATTTTTATGGTTTAATGTATGAACACATATATTGAAGATTTGGGTATCCAGATCTTTTTCCTGGTTCTTCTAAGGACTAACAAACTATGCTAACTTAGACAAGTTATTCGATCTTCCTGAGTCTTGCTCCTAAAATAAGGGACTTGGAATATAGTAAATGGTTTTTAAGGTCCATTCTAGTGCTAATCTTTCAAAAACTTTAAGCTGTTAATATCCTTTTACTTATATTCTTTCATAAATACCATTTCAATTTTTAAGAAGCTGAGAAATTGCTAGAATTATAGTTTAATGTGAATCTTGTTAGTATGTTTGGAGAATTGGTTTTATTTAAAATGAGAGATTAATTATGGGGTGCCTTTCTGACTTAGTTGAAAGAGCAAACAATTCTTGATCTCTGGAGTTGTAGTTTGAGCTCCATGTTGGGTGTAGAGATTACTAAAAAACCAAAACAAACATTAAAAAAATTAAAAATTAAAAAATAAAATGAGAGACTAATTTTATAGAAAAATCCTAATGAAAATCAATAAATCAAGTCATACTTCTATAAAATATTTTGTTAACTATAATCCTTTAAGAATAGCTAACTTTTGCATTTTAGTAAAACAAGAAAAACATGCTATGAGACATCATATATAATACTGATAGTTACCCCATACATCTGATTTTTAAGGATTCGAAGGATTTTTCCCACTAACTTGATTCATGACATAACAGAATTGATAATTTGAATATAAATTTTCCTTTATTTTAAATTCTAAAGGTTATAGTGTTAAAACATCAAATTTTAATGAGTCTAAATGAGCAAAAGAATGTCTAAGAAAATGTCTTATTGACTTTATTCAAATGTTTCCTATTAACATTTTACAAGAAGTAAATGGTGTAGTTTTTTATTATACAGAAGAAAATCAATAGATGAGCAAAAACTCATATATATATGTGTATATATATATATATATATACACATATATATATGCTAAATAATGAGTCAGAAGTGGTACATTGATGAAATTAAACTCTGAAAATCTCTCTTGGTACAACCCGACTCTTAGTTTTCCTGTTCCATTTATTTGCACTATGGAGGTCCATTTCTGCATCTGATTTTTTTTTTTTTGTCATTAAAGAAAATAATGAGCTTCTTTTTAAATTTAAAAAAGCCCTTAAAAAGTAAGTAGTCTTTTATTTTTTTCCATGTAATGAGATAAACTTTTATTAGCAAGACTGATCTCAAAAGGCTCAGAAGAGATCTAGGGATTTTATTACATGTAATGGTTATGCCTGAAATGCAGAACACATTTTAGGTTTCATTGGTTTCTTTTTTTCCCCTTTCCTTTTTTGTGTTTCTATTGTTATTGACAAGTAAAGTGAAAAAGTAGTATCAAAAAATGAATTAAGGGCCAAGATGCAAAGCACTTTTGTGTTTTATTATATTGTTTTTTTTTNTTCCATATAAAACCTTCAAGTTTATTAGTGTTTGTGGCAACTTTATCATATTAACAGATTTTCCTAAAATCACCTGGGTGATTTTAAGATGAATTGCAGTAAGCCTCATATCTTCCATTCTGTGAATATGCAGTTGATTGAAGCCTATGCCAGATTTTGCATTCATCCCTGTTAAATTTCACCTTGGTTTTAGGCTTATTTGCCCAAGCCTATAAAGTTAAAATATTGATTCCGTCATCTATCATACAAATATCTGTAACTTTGAAACATTTGTCATTTATGTTTTCATCCTAATTGACTGAAACACTGAACTGAGTGGGACTATGTATAGAATCAGTGGTATAAAAAAATTTCCCTTCAGTTCAGTATTTGCATGTTAATAAATAATAACCAATAAATACTCTTTGAACATGGTTGATATTTTAGTCATAAGCCCTCCTAATTCTAATAACCCTAACTCTCTCTGTAACCAACAAAAATGAGATATTTTGTCAAATACACTGATGATACCCAAGATAATCTCTGTTCAAATAGACCTTGAATAGGTCAGTTGAGTAACCCCATTAAAAATAAAAGATCTGATTATACAGGATTACTTGCTCTTCCTCTTGAATTATCAATTCACATTATATGCACACATGTAAGTAGTTTATAAGACATAACTAGTAGTATACTTCAGTAATCATATCATTTAGCCTTCTTAAGGGAATGAAAACATGGAAATACCTATTACTTTTTAAAATTTAAAGACAGGAGCACCTGAGTGTCTTGGTTGAGCATTTGACTCTTGGTTTTGGCTCAGGTCATGATCTCAGAGTCATGAAATTGAGCCCGCACTGGGCTCTGCGCTGAGCGTGGGGCCTGATTAAGATTCTGTCTCTCCCTCTCCTTCTACCTCTACCCCCATCCCTGTTTGGTCTCTCTCTCAAAAACAAAACAAAACAAAAAACGTAAAAAGTAACATTTAAAGCTGTTGTTTTCTATGCAGAAATTCTCAAAAGGATATGATTCTATTAATAATATATTAATTAACCTGA
>NC_048222.1:99040854-99047669 GCF_002007445.2 Ailuropoda melanoleuca | reverse complement strand
AAAGATTTTATTTATTTATTCGACAGAGATAGAGACAGCCAGCAAGAGAGGGAACACAAGCAGGGGGAGTGGGAGAGGAAGAAGCAGGCTCCCAGCAGAGAAGCCTGATGTGGGGCTCCATCCCAGAACACTGGGATCATGCCCTGAGCCGAAGGCAGATGCCTAACTGCTGTGCCACACAGGCGCCCCATATATTGTTTTTTTTTTTTAATTTAAATTCAATTAGCCAGCAAATAGTACATCATTAGTTTCAGATGTTAGAGTTCAATAANCTAACTGCTGTGCCACACAGGCGCCCCATATATTGTTTTTTTTTTAATTTAAATTCAATTAGCCAGCAAATAGTACATCATTAGTTTCAGATGTTAGAGTTCAATAATTCATCAGTTGGATATAACACCCAATGCTATTATATTATTTTTATTTATGTTTTGCTCCATGTTCTCAGCTCATAACCTTAAAAACGGATTTGTATTTGGAACATAAATACAATGGTTTCTTGTTGTGTATGCTCTGGGGCTCCCAGAAATGGAGATACGATGGACTTATATTTTAGATATTTTACTTTCTTATAAGTAACCTAAATCAAATACTTTTTAAGTATGTTGAAGAGATAAATTATATTCTAATTCACAATTTTCATTAATGGGATTTTTACTGGGGGAATCCCCATTAAAACAAAACCACTTTCAGTGCTGTACACAGGCATGAAAGTAGATTTGGCTCTTTTATTTGCCAATATATTTCCATTCTTATCTTCAAGTTTTTATTCTACCAGTGTCAGAAGAGTTGTCCCCTTTCCTGTAACACTAATATCTCTGCTTGGGCCTTTGACAACATTTTTTTCCAATTATCAAAAATGTTGTTCAAAAATTTGTACCCTAATAGTGTTTTTATTCTTTCCATATCCCTCTGTTCAGATGATCCATAATTTTGAAAAGTCTCTCTTGTGGCAGTACTCTCCTTTATTTTCAATTTCTATTCTTCCATTCCTTTGAGCTGATACATTCATAAATTTGTTTCCCAGAACCTCCTTTTTTCCCATACTAGCCATTTTCTCCTTCATTCATTTCAAATCTGGTCTCCTTTAGAACTCTGAAAATTGCCTTCCTAAAAGGATCACTTAATGTCTTTCTGGCCAAATTGAAATGTTTTGTGTGTGTTTTCATGCTTTGTAAAAATTGTACTGTATTTAATACCATCGTGCAAATTCTTTTGATACTTTTTCCTCCCTTAATTTATGAAATCTTAGTGCTTTCTCATATTTTCTCTCATTTCTCTAACCATTCTGTTTTGTCCTTACTAAGGCCACATGCTTTTCTCCTCCTACCACTTGTTTTGTAATAATTTCACAAAAACAATTTTATAACCTTTACCTTTAAATACCATTCACATTTAATAAATATAGTTACGGTCACCATTGAAGGATGAAGCTTTAAAAGTCAATGTTATTTTAGCTTCATTCAAAGAGGTAGTAGGACATGAAGACTTCAAATGATGCATGATACAGAGAGTGACAAGGAGCACTCAATTTAAAATATGAAGATGCGTTGGTTCAATTTGACTATATGTTGTTTATGTTGGAAATTACATCTAAATGATAGACAACAGATGCACTCTATATGCAGGGTGATTCAACTATTAAAAATTAAAATTCCAGTATATGCTAGTGGATTTTTAAAATTCTGATCTCAAATAAGTGACTGTCACTCAGAAAACATAGAAGCTTTTTTTTGGGGGGGGATTACAGGTTTGTTAACAGGAAAGAATAACAGAATGAGACCTCTGTGAATTTCTTTCTTTCTTTCTTTCTTTCTTTCTTTCTTTCTTTCTTTCTTTCTTTCTTTCTCTCTTTCTTTTCTTTTCTTTTCTTTCTTTTCTTTTTTCTTTTTTTNGAATGAGACCTCTGTGAATTTCTTTCTTTCTTTCTTTCTTTCTTTCTTTCTTTCTTTCTTTCTTTCTCTCTTTTCTTTTCTTTTTTCTTTTCTTTTCTTTCTTTTCTTTTTTCTTTTCTTTTCTTTTTTCTTTTTTCTTTTCTTTTCTTTTCTTTTTTTCTTTTCTTTTCTTTTCTTTTCNTTCTTTCTTTTCTTTTTTCTTTTTTTCTTTTCTTTTCTTTTTTCTTTTCTTTTCTTTTCTTTTCTTTTCTTTTCTTTTCTTTTCTTTTCCTTTCTTTTTTTCGCCTGCCAACTCTAGTGGTTTCCAGGAACAGTTTGACTTTTGGCTGCTGCCTGCAATGAAGCAATGGGCCATGCTATGAGTTCCACAGGAAAGCTAAAGAATCAGACAAAGGGATAAAATCCTAAAATGAAGGGCAATTATCTTTTGTCCCAAATGCAAATTTTTATAGAATGTTAACCAAATGGACTAGGAAATAAGTTATTAATTCACAGTTTGACACTTCAATTTATTAATTTACTTTTTAGTAATCTCTACACCCAACGTGAGGCTCAAACTCTCGATCCCAAGATCAAGAGTCACATGCTGTTCTGACTGAGCCACTTTGACACTCTAATCTATATATTTAGATGCTTTAGGTCAAGTTCTTTCACTCAGAGAGACTCACCTTCTTACTAGTTGTCATACTACCTCAGACATTGTAGTTTTTCTAGGAAAAAAGAAAGAGTTTGTCATGAAAAATATCTCTATTCATGTTTGAAGGGAAACTAAGGTCGAGAGATTACCACAGTGGGGAGCACAGCTCTAAAAATGCTTTAATTTAACTCCTGGTTTAAAGTCATATCGGCCATTTGAAAATCTTCACTTAGAACTTTTGGATGTCATTTGTGTTTGGAGATCATTTAGAATTTCCATTCTAGCAACAAATATTCTCCTGACATTATCATAGGTATTTTGATATTTTATAGTAGTGGATAAATGAGATTGGTTTTTTTTGAAAGTGAATTGTGTAAGGATTAATAGACTAGTAAAGAATGTCTGTAATGCAGGACCCATGCTTCTACTAATTCTTGAGTAAATGTGTATGTTTCAGAATGGTAATAACCATTTCCTTTAAAAAGTCATTTTTTCCCAAAGGGAGAAAGGCTTTTTAGCTGTAATAAAAATTAATCTTGTATTACTGTATATGAATAAATAAAACTAAATTAAAATGACTATTCTTTCACAAAAAAGGAAGCCATTTTCTCTTTAAATATAATTAGATCCAGTCTGTTTAGTTTTTTTGTTTGTTTGTTTTTTAAAGATTTTATTTATCTTAGAGAGGAAGTGCGAACAGGGGGAGGGGCAGAGTGAGGAGAGAGAGGGAATCTCAGTCAGATGCCTCATGGAGCATGGAGCTCAATGGGGGCTCAATCCCTTGACCCTGAGATCATAACCTGAGCTGAAACCAAGGGTCTGACACTCAACCAGCTGAGTCACCCATGCACCCTTGGTCTGTATAGTTTATATGGAGCTTTTCCCCAATAACACTAGACAGTGGGTATATTTTCTAAGTGGACATTAAAATTTCAAATAGTCATTTTTGTGAAATCTTAGTCAAATCAATATGCCTATTAGTCAAGCAATATGCCTAATATCAAACCATGGAAAGAGATTTGACTAGCCATGTCCAAAGAGTCTTGGCTGCTTAAGAAACACAAGGTAGTCTGGACTATTGTCCTGACCAAGCTATCATCTGTCACCTCTTAACAGGGCATCCCTCATCTCCTCATAAAAATGTGATGGCAGATGCCATCCTGAAGAAATTCATTTCACTTTATCCTACTTCCTGAAAGAACCGCTGTCCTTGATTTAACATTAAACTTAAAAAGTACAGTCTTTCTTGGCTTAGCTATTGTTGATATTTTTAAAATATCTGCATATTGAGGGGTTTTAAATCTGGTGAAAGCAGTACTTAGGTTTGGGAGAGAGGTGGAAAGGGAGTTATGATGATTCCTAATAAAGGCTTAGATGACCCTGGGAGAGTAGAAATGAATGCCAGTCCTTCATTTTCCTTCTGCATTGCACCATTCTCTTCTCTCTGGACCGCTATTACAAATTACAGGAAAGTGTGTGGTTTATTTAAAAAGTCAATATGGTTTGCCTGTGTTCTATCTTCTGTGCTAAAACATGCTGAGATTTAAACATTGCTTAGAAGGCTAGTGATCGTCATTGCCTGGTGCGCATCTTCAAAGTCCATACACTGGGGCTAATTGAGTCAATTTGATCAGTATTTGACCTACAGTTTTCAGATAATTGCCTAAATTTTCTGGATGCTTTTGCTGTAGAATATGCCTGTAACATAAACTGCTGGAATACAGAATTTTAATAGGGAACACTATATATATTACCTTAGTTGACCACATCGGATTTTATTAATTTGGAAAAAAATCCCAATTTTTCTTTTTAGTCTATTGTAAGTATAGTCTAAGAAATAACTTATCAAGAGGCTGGGGTAGTTAGGAAGATTCTAGTGTGCTGTCCAGTGTATCAGATAACCTATGAAAAGATTACTTTTAGCCTTATGCAGTATCAGCAGAAACTTTATAATTTATAGATTATATTAATTTATATTATATTAATTTATAGATTTTTTATTAATCCACCATTATATCATAAATCCTACTCAGTTAAAAAATATGCCATGTTATAATACATGCGGGGCCTAATCAATCACAAAAAGTGACTGATTTAACTTACTAGAACTTACATGTCTAGATTACTGTATCAGAACTTGCATTATTTTCCAAATGATTCAAAGCTACAAGCACAGTAGCTGTGTCAAAACACTATAGCTAGGGATGCCTGGGTGGCTCAGTCAGTTGAGCACCCCACTCTTGGTTTCAGCTCAGGTGATAATCTCAGGGCCATGATCACAGGGTTGTGAGATTGAGCCCCACGTTGGGCTCCATGTTCAGTGGGGAGTCTGCTTGAGAGTCTCTCTTTCTCTGCCCCTCCTCCACTCTCACATACCCTCTTTCTCAAAAAAATAAATAAATCTTAAAAAAAAAAACACTAAAGCTATATATGTATTTTTCCAGATTGCGTTTAAAATCCTCTACTGCTTAGAAATAATATTTTATTCACACATTGAAAAATATCCTTAAACTAACGGGAAAGATTTTATGAATGAAACAGGAATTTTTCTTCACTTAATGAATATTATTTTTTACATATTTCAAGTCATTTAAAAGTCCCTTCAAAAATTTAGTCTTTACCAATAAAAAAGCAGACTCTTAACTATAGAGAACAAACTGATGGTTACCAGAGGGGAAGTAGATGGGATGGGTGAAACAGGTGATGGGGATTAAGAGTACGCTTATCATGATGCGCACTGAGCAATATATAGCATTGTTCAATCACTATATTATACACCTGAAACTAATATAACACCGTATGTTAATTATACTGGAATTTAAAAAAAAAAAGTATGTTTGGAACAACTTGAATGTGTTAATCTAAAAACAGTCTTTTTAAAAAGAAGTCATCTTTTGTTTAGTTTCAATTTTTCCTTTCACATCTTTGTTAATTTTTGGATTTTCCCTGACGGGCATACATATTTATGAAGCATTTTATGAAATATATTTATGTCCCAAAATTGATATTTCTAACTTGGAATAATCGATAGTTAATGAATGAGGTGATACAATTATTCTATAATTTAATTTTGAAATCTTCTTTATCAGCATGTGATTTTTTTCCAAAACATTTTGATATTACCTATTTTTGCGGAAATTTGCTGTAAAAAGACCTTGAAGTTTTATGAGTTTGCATGATATATGATCAAACTCAACTAATGTAGATCTTTTAATTTGGTAGAGACTACAAAGGGAAAATGTAGGAGAAAAAACAGTATAAATATCTTTTACAGTAGGCAAAGATGCAGATAAAGCAAAGATGGTCTTTCTAATCAATTTGCAGGGCTTATTCAGTTAGCATACATTAATTATGAATCTCTTATGTGCAAGATGCACTAGACACCATGAGGTTTATGAAGATAAAATTTCCCTACTTGGGGACCTAGTAGAGTTTTCAGTGTCATGGATGTACTGTCACAACAAAGAGGAAACCTGATTTGTTAAGTAATTGAGTTTTAAATCTGTTTCCTCAGGAAGGGGCAGTGTTTAGAAATAGAAACAAATTTAAGAATGGTTTAGGTAAATTATTAGATAATAAGAATATTATTAATAAGGAAGGAACTCATGTAACTTTAGGGTGAAGTATTTTTTGGGAGGGCATCTGGGTCTTCTCAAGCAGAGACCCCTGGGCTGGCACGGTCTGTGGGCTGTCTCTACAGAGCAGGCCCTCTTCAGATGGAGACAATGAAAAGGTACAACCAATGTCTGAGCACCTCTTGCTGTTACTTGAATTATAAACTTCGGTGATACAAGTCTACCCCATACTTTATTTACACTCGACTCTGGATTTTTACCAAAATAGAGTACGTGTGTGTGTGTGTGTGTGTGTGTGTGTATACATATATGTATATGTCTATGTCTATGTCTATGTCTCTATCTATCTATCTACATACATATCTGCCCTAATTCCTAGGGCAGCATTCTAAACAAATGTCAATTTACATTGTGTTTGCTTATAATGAATTGATCTATCCTTACTTTCTCTAAGATAAAGATTATATTTTCAAAATTCCTTTGAGTAAAAAACAAACAAAAATCCCCCCAAATCTCATGAATCGTAAAAGTAAGTTTTCAATTTCACGTTTCCATTTCAAACCTCCTATGTTACAATAATAAAAGGGGTTATTCAGAGTCACCTTCACAAGTGGGATTAGTCAGTTGAGAAAATTGTGAATAGAAAAATAAGCGGATACTCAAATGCAATGACTTTCCAACTCTGCGCTCAGCTTTCTTTTTTGCTCT
>NC_048222.1:99023354-99035854 GCF_002007445.2 Ailuropoda melanoleuca | reverse complement strand
CTAAGGAAAGAAAACAAAGAGAAGATTCCAATCTTGTAATTTAATATTGTTATTAAAACTTTAATGTATCCTATTCTTTAACATTTGGTGTTAATATAAAATTACTTGGCAATGCTTGACATTTGAAATAAACATTTTTCTATTGTTTTATTTGCAAGTGGTCCAATTGATTTTGCTTAGCTACAGTTTGGTCATAAATCAAATGAGTTTAAAGACGTTATCAAATTGCTAGGTTCCCAGAGAAAATTGCCCCTTTTCAGAAGGCCAGGCGGTTTCTAGAGTAGAAACTTGTCCCAAAACAATATCTGAATCTGTCCTTAGTATGTCTTACTATATGTAAAGAAATATTTAACATAAAGCATTTAATCTATGTAGATAAATGCTAATAGATTTAAAAAGCTAATATTAAAAAACAAGTAGCAGAATACGTGAGGTTCCATTTTAAAATGTTTGAGCTTGCAGAAGAGAAGTATTAGTTGCAAATGAAGTTAGGAATGCCTAGAAAGCAGCTTTTTAAATAGTTGCCCATGGATCAAATTCCATAAACTTAATCTAACTTTTTTGTTTTCCAGATTACAAGAGCTGTCATAAGCCTTATATATTAGGGATAGTTTAAGCACTTTTGAGTCACCTGCAGTATAGTTTCTTCCCATTGCCATCAATAAAAACAACTCCAACATATTGTATCTATACTTATTCCTCAGGTGGAATGGCTCTTTTAATATGCCCAGTTGGGGATAAAAACATCACATTTCTGTAACTTTTGACTAAAGAGCTTATATTTCTCTAGTTAAAAAATTTAAAGGAACTCTCTTTCCCTTCATAAAAGGCCATTTATTTCTCTTGAAGCCCCCTAAAATAAACTTAATGTAAGGTTTTAAACAACCGCTAACATCCAGTAGTCATTTTTAAAATTTTTTATTCTCATAATTTCTGCAAGTAAGCTTTTGTGTAGCACTTGGTATTTTACCAAGTGCCATGAAAAGAATTTTATTGATTATGTTTCACAGAAGGGAAAGAGAATGTAGGATTAAACAACAGCCCCTTCCATGGAACAGGGTGGTGTGTAGTATCATGGTGTCCTTCGCCAAATTTAACCGTCCCTGATCACAGATCCCAAGATAACAGAATATTATTTCAGTGCATTTCTCCTCATCCGGAATGTTGGAGGTGCATTTTAAGTTTTAATAGTAAATGCTAGAGTGACCAAATTGCAGACTAATTGTTTCCATATTGTACTTAAAATGAGTTTTTAAAAATGAAAAAGATTATACAATCGATGCTATTTATTGTACCTCTGGGCCTACTCTTCTAAAAATTGTAGCTTATCAATTTTTCTCTGTCAAGCTTGAACTAATGTAAATAATTGAAATAATGTAAAGTTATATTTTCATGTTTTTATAGATACAACATGACAAGAATACATAATGTAAGAGTATTTCAACTATGGATAATATTGATTGGATAATGCACATCTCAGTTACAAAGCAGTAATCATAGTTTAATATCCATGTAACGGTGCATCAATATATTGCTATATAAATATGTCTGTGTGCATATAAGTGAAAAGTGGTCAAACAAGAGTGGTGACAGCTGTCTAAGGGTTTTTTTATTCATTTTATATAAAAACTGTTATGGAAAGACCAAAATGTTTATGAACTATTCTTATGTAAATTTACAACTGTCCTTTACTGTACTTTTTTGTTTACAGTATAGTACCTTATTTTCTGCTGTGTTAAGTGGGTGTCAAACTCCAAGGAGACATACACTTTCTACAACTTCTATTGAAGATATTGGAGTTTCCAATTTTTCATGTGTACTATGTCGGAAAATGCTTTTGATTTTATTTTTAAATCTAACATCGGATGGCTTTCTCAGAGTGTTGTAAAAACTTCAATCATACATAAAACATGTTCTTACAAAAGGCAAAGATCTTTATTTTTTTTTTACCTGAATAGCGAGAAATCAAAAAGTATATTTAAGTTTATTCACACACAAACCTGGCTGTTTTTATCAAACAAGAACATCTTTGCTCGGTTTATATGTCAACTAAGTACAAATGTAGTAAAGTAGAAATAACTTCTTTTTTAGCTAAAATGAGTAACATTTTCGATATTCCAAATCTACAATCATTAAGTGCTTTGGGCATATGGAGAAATATGACCGAATTTACTTCATTTCTCATTTTTTGGTAGATATAAATGTCCTACATTGCTATCATCAACCATTGCACTGTGTGTTGTGAGGTCAGTTGCTTTCATAGTCCTTTTAAGGAGCCAGAATGGTGACTTGCTTTACAAACTCCATAAGGGAACACATTTCCAGGCTTACATGTTGCAAAAAGTGTGGTCATTTATTGTTTTACTGAAAGTACTAATGAGAAACTAAAACTCTCGCAGTTCTGATTAAGTCTTTTTACAAAGGTGATCATTTTAATATTTAGGCAGTCCCTTGTAGGTAAATTCTAAAATTATCATGGCATTTTAGTTCTTCAAAACTACACATTAAAATTTCTTTAAAAAATTTGGTGGGTTTAATATAGGCAATGTTTAATGGATGAGTATGCAAATGTGTCTACTTAAAAATAGAGTAATCTTAACTTTCCACCCTCCAAATACTCTAAATATTCTAGTGGTCATGGTAACAAATTAAGCAAATGCAGACAAGCATTAACAATATAATAACCCTACAGGATGACTACAATACAACACCTTGACTATACCATTTCAAAAGAACATTTTACAGAAACTAATTGGAATAGAATTCAATGTGTTTTCTGCCCTTCCATCTATTCCTTATCTCATCACATCCTAGAGTTATGAATCTAGTAAATTTAAACAAAAACTCAAGAACCACCTCTACCTTGAAATGTATCTGTGGGTTAAGTTGTTTTCAGCTGGGTAGAGTTTATTATCTATTGAACTTTGAGAGCCCTCTAGTCTGTTATGTAAAACAAAGTGTAATTTAGGCAAATAATCCATTTACCTCTAATTTGAATGAAATAAGTAAGTGCTTTGATTGAATTAGTTGCATAAATTTTCTCATCAATTTTAGTTGATAATGTGTGCTTTATTAATAATATACTATGAACTTTGGAGAGTTTATTGGTTAAGTCTCACAAATTTTATATGAACTCAAAATAAGCTTATTAAAGGAAATAGAAGAATGAGGTAAATATATGTTTAAAAGTAGAATAATTTTGTGCAAGGGGTTCTAATACTTAAAATTGGTTTATTTTTAATCCGCAACATGAAAGATGGGTAAGTATAAAAGAATCATCATGACATTCTGAGTGAAAATCAGGGGATGTATTAAATGGTTTGTGAAAGTTGTATCAAATTTTATTAAAGGAGAGGTTCATTCTCTTAATGCATTGCTTTGGCTAGAGTATGACACTGGAAATTTGATTAGGTTCTATCAACAAATTATACTTTCTCTATTTCTATGTTTTAAAATAACACCAGCTCATAGGCAGCGTATGGCACTCTAAGTACATGAAGGTTCAAACGTATTTATATAAATATGGTATTCAGGAACAGAGACGAGCACAAATGACCTACTACCCGGTGCAAGCAAGGAGTGCCTGGAGTAATTCTGGATCATAAGAATTTGCGTACACTTTTTATATCCTGTCTCTATCCGTTTCCTTCTTGCTTTACCATTTTACATTCTCTTCCTGCCCCTAAGTACAACTGCCATTTTTCATATATTATACCTCAGATGGCCCCTTAGTTTTTAGTTTCATCCGTCTTGCCTTTTTGCTTTTTCTCCATGTTATCCCATCTATTTCTGCCCTGTCTTTTATGAGAGATTTTGCTTGGAGGGCACTTGAAATACAGTTCATTTTGTCGAAGACAGGTCTGACAGTTTCAGTCTTCTTAATAACTGTAATAAATGACTAAGAATTCCTCCAATGAAATAAAAAGTTCCTGCAAAGCTCTATTTCTGCATGACTCACATATTCTGATCCAATAATTGCAAATGTGTGATATTCCTCCATGTACTTAAAGAGTCACACAATTTATAGAATTTCTGTAGGAAGTGGGAGGCTCTTCAATGGAGCAAGAAGAGTGAGAACTCTATTTTTAATATGTTTGCTCATCAGAATCTCTTTTTAAAGTCACTTTACAATGAGCACAAGCCAATTCTCTATTTTAATTCCACTCTCAAGCACTTCCCGATTATTCTTTAATTGCCTTTTTCCCCACTAGGTATAAGTCAACTGTGTTATTTCACAACCGAATTTCTTTTCGGATAAGCATAAACTCACCGTTACTTCATTGGATATGCTTGAATTCGCTGAATGAATTTGGTCATTTGTCTTTCTTTTTTTTTTTTTCCTTTCAGGTTAATGTGCCAATTTCATTTTATTGTAAATTGAAATGTGGGGGAGTGGATTAAGCACTCGGGAGGTAGTCAAAACCAGGATTCTAGCTTTATCTCTCCTTGTTTCACGCCTCCCTTTGTCTCTGTCTTCTCAACTGGAGTGTATGGATTCTAGGACTATCTCATGGCAGTGATGGAAGGAAATTTAATACGAGTCATTTAAAACATAATGTAACATTATGTCTTCTTTAAAAAATGGCTTGAAGGAATGAATTTGTGCATTGGAGTGCCGCTTGATGCAGAAAAGGTTTTGGGCATTTAGTTCCAAATTTGTTTCCTCATCTCAGAACATTAGAAAAGCTGTTCTGTCCTCTAACTTTCAGTCATTCAGTTACTCATTCATTCTATCTAAGAAAAAAACATATATTGAATGTATCCTGAATAAACATAGACGGAAGGTAAGGGCTAAATTTGAAACCTCTATTCTGAGGAGTATTATATTTTATTTAAAGCATGCAGTTCTCTGATTTCTGTTCACTTAGAAATAGCATATGATAACTCTGTGACATTCAAGAGTTATATAGTTCTGTCCTAATGATTTTTAACCACGGCATTCAAACATTAATTAAGAGCACACGTCTGATAACATTCATCAACCACCTCCATAGATATGGACTCATATTTTTCTCTCTCTCAGAATCTAGATTGTGTAAATTGTGCTTATCTGTAAATGTATTTGGCATCTCATCAGTCTCTCTATCTCTATTTTCAAAGATTCAAATTAAATCCATTAACAAATCTCACAGTTTGGTAATTTTAAATTGTTGCCATCTGCATGGCTTACATATATCTAGAATCTATTTCTTTGGATGAGTTTAATTCAAATATCACTCAACATACTTTGGTCAGCAGCTAAACAGTATCTTATATTCAAACCACAGCAAAAATTAAGGAAAAATATATTTTTTAAAACAAACTCTTAATTTCTTAATGATGAGCCTGCCAACTAAGAATGTATTCATGAAAATTCTTAAAATGAAAGTCAGTATCATTTTTAAAATTTTACTTAAACACTTACATTAAATTACACCTAAATTAAATGAGGATATTTAATTTCAAATGGAAAGCATTTTGAAGGACTTTGGGTTGGGTTTCCTAAACCAAAGAAAAATGTATTTTACATTTAGGAATTCATATGTTATAGCCATGGTATTTTAAGTATTACCCATTATATTGCCAATATTAATAGGTAAGGAAGTCCATTTCATAAGAATTGGAACCAAAATCAATTATAAGTTAACTTGTGCATATTTTCCATGTCTTTCTTTTTTTGGCTCATTATAATGTAATTTAAAAGTTTTTTATGTAAAAATCACTTTTCCCCCAGCTTCTTATGGTCAAGAATTTTGTGTTAAAAAAAAATCCTGTTTATTATAATTTTGATATATTTGAACCATATCTAAAAACACTTTTTTGTAAACATTTACAGATTTAAAAGGAAATAGCCTCATAAAAATGATTTGCAAGGTTCTTAAAATACATATGAAAATGGAAATCTATAATATTATAAACTGCCTTCTCTCCCGCCCCAAATTAGATTTGGTTTGGCTTGTGATCTCAACTGATCAGAGGACAATTATACTGAAGTCTAAATCATGAGTTA
This sequence comes from Ailuropoda melanoleuca, assembly GCF_002007445.2. Taxonomy (NCBI): domain Eukaryota; kingdom Metazoa; phylum Chordata; class Mammalia; order Carnivora; family Ursidae; genus Ailuropoda; species Ailuropoda melanoleuca. The sequence goes on along the minus strand of NC_048222.1, from coordinate 99,029,865 downwards.
CAAGCATATGTAACCAATAATTTTACATGATTCTGAAATCTTTGACAACATACCAGTCTTTACATATTCTTCTTGCAAATATGTGCCTTAGTTCTCAGTGAGGGTTAATATGGATAAGCAGTGTGAAGCTGTTATCTTTATTTAAGGTTCATTTTAAATTAAAATGCATTCTCAGATTTATAACTATATTTAGTCTGTATCTTAAAAGCCTTTCAAGTCTGTTCTATGTGCATTATCTTGTCAGCTATTTGTGTTAAAGAGATAAACATGTCTTTGTTCATTTTTATTTAATGTTGTTTATGTTTCTGTGCGTGTATATGTTCATGTGTGTATTAAAAAAATTCCACATCCTCTGTAGCATTTTTCTGCTAATTATTTATAACACTGCTGACATACCTTCTGAGTTTTTTAACTCAAAAAATATTACATGGATTGCAGTAAATTTTAAAGGGGTTTTAAAAAATTAAGCAACTATTTAGGTAAGACATATAAAAGTCAAAGTGACCAAACTCAAGCACAAAATTATACCTTCAAATATATTTTTTAATTTGAAATTTATTTTAAAGTATTTGAGTCTTCAAAACTGATTTTCCGATTTGAACTTCATAATTAGCTGTCAGATCATCTCTACACAGGAAAGAAGTTGGAGTCACATTTACACCATGTGTCATCTTCAGCATTTTCATCAAAATATAACAACAACAATAATAATAACAACAACAATAACAACACCACACGGGGAATAAAATTGTGCTTCAATACTGGAAATGGTTTTCTGGAGATAAGAAAAAGCATTTATCTCAAGTATCTGAGTAACAGTTTCCAATGTCAAAGGACAATTAGTTAACCAATATAATTTTCAACGTCACAATTATCTTCAGGACACTCATTTCCCTGATTATACTGACTGAGGTATAGAGACGCGAAGTCACTGGCCAACTGTAGATAGCTGGCAAAGGACAAGTCAGGATTATAACCAGGGCTGATTCCCAATTCCAGCCCTATTTCCCACCCCTAACCTTGTTTTACCAGATGGGATCTTTTAGTTCTCAAGAAGAGTAGGAGTGCTCTAACAAGAAGGACACTTTTTTTTTTTAAACATAACTAATGGTGTAACCTTTGAATTAGAATGCACTTTTGTGATTGAATTTGTATCCAGAAACTTTTTAAACTCCCATTGGGATAGATGGCATAAAAATGGCCAGAGACACTTGACAGAAATACAACTTTAAATGTTATACGTTTTTTAAGCAAGCACTTAATTTCTTTTTCTTGATGTCTTAAATATTTATGAGGACAACAAAATCATTCAATCTAATAATTGCTAAAGAAATATACATGCCCATCTTTGCTTATTGGCTGTCCCAAAACCATTTTTGAAAAAGGTGGGATTATAAATACAAACACAACCCGTCATTATTACATATTAACTTGCTTCCAGAAAATGTGAAAATATTTTACAAGTAAAAATTTTAAGATACGGTTAAAATCATAGACTGATGTCAAATATACATTTTAATATTTATTTTTAATATGTTTATGAAGAGTGATATCTTTAGCTCTATTAGTTATAAAATACTAATGTCTGGGTTTGCAGTTTATATTAAATTTCTGCATATGAAAAATTAGTATTACTGTATAGCAATGTATTCAAGACATTTTCATGTTTGGTTCTCAGGTTTATATTCATTATTCAGATATTATCACATTATGCCTATTAACATGCTATCTTTCCAAATACAGTGGCAAAACAAGAAAACATTTTAAAGCATAAAATTTGTCACTTATGCCGAAAAATCCATAATTTACTATTTTCACTTTTTCCGTCTTATCTTTGTTTTTCATAATGTGCCCTATCCATTTGGCCAGCTCTCATTCACAGCCATCCTCATGGTAATGATTTCCTTTTTATTTCCCCTTCTCTACTAATAAGACTCTACAAAAATACATAATTTGGCATACGCTTAGTAATCTCTCAAGTAGCATGAGAAGATTGTCCTTTCTTGTAACACCTAACCTTTACCTCCCACACCCCCTGTACCCCAAGCAAAGCTGATTAGGACTTTGTGTGTTCAAATGATTTACCTAGTGAACATCTCTCTGATGCAGCAATGATGCTATATTTTCAGTGATTTGCTTAAACATTTATTTCCGTTATTATACTGTGAGCTTCCTGAAGGCAGGTAATAAATCTGTCTTATTCATCCTGGAGTATTTAAGGCTTCTTCAAAATAATGATAATAATCGCTCATACTTATAAAGCACATATTATATGCAAGGCATCATTCAATGAGGTGCATACTATTGTCATAACCCTCATTTTACAAATAAGGAATCTGATGCACAAAGACACAGAGCAGTAAAATAATCCGATCAAAGTCACACAGCCGGTAAGAGGTACAAGCAAGTTTCGTATCAGGGCATAATGGTGTCAGAGTTAGTGCTTGTAACCCTCCCATGGGAAGATCCAGGTCACAATATGATGCTAAGTGATTAAAAATGTGTTCTAAAAAAATTTTTTTAAATGAGTTAAGAGAAAAAAATGAATTAAGTTTTGGACTCACCAAGCAGCAGACAAATGCCAGGAGCTTAGATGTATGATGATACTCAAATATCCCTGGTTATATAATGAAGTGGAAAAAGGGGTATTTAGTGCAGTCCCCACGGGACAGTGGTATGTGTAGTCAGAAAGGCTACTGTAATAAGTTGCTTAGGCTAGAGATCCCTGACAGATACACTGCAGTAATAATAGAGAATTACTAAACTGCCATCTAAAGAGGGTATATCACATTAGCTTTTGGTCTGCTGCGTTTGGAGCCAGAGCAGAATTACTAAGAAAATGGGGGCAAAGTTCAACATAAATCAGCCCCTTCTCCAATGAAACTTTTTATAGAACATTATTTTTACATAATGCTGTTTTTTTCAAATCGTATTTTATGACCTGAAACTATCTAAATCAATAGAAATGTATTTTGTTTAGCGATCTTTATAATGACTTCCTTTTAAAAAAGCCCACATTGTTTCAATTTCTTTTTAGCTCCTTCACTGAATAAAACCTACTATCCACAGTGTAAATATGAATATTCCTGGGAGACTTTTTCCCTTCTCTCTCAATTTTTCTCCAATTATTCTTTCTTCCTCTAGGGAAACCCATTTTTCATTATAGATTTAATAATCATCTCTGTACTGAGTTTTCCCAAATGTGTGTGGATAACCCTGATCTCTTTCCTTGATTCTAGACCTATATATTCTACTCCCTAGTAGACTTCTTAGTATTAATATCACCGATATTATTAAAATAATGGCTGGTATCTGGGACACCTGGGTGGAACAGTCAGTTAAGTGCCTGACTCTTGGTTTCAGCTCAGGTCATGATGTCAGGGTCTTGAGATCGAGGCTGTGTCAGGCTCCGAGCTCAGTGAGGAGTCTGCGGAAGTTTCTCTCTCTCTCTCAAATAAATACATAAATCTTAAAAAAAAAAAAAGATTAATATCCATTGGATATCAGTTGCCAGTCACTATTTTAAGCATTTTACATATATCTATGCTTTGAATACTGGGATATTATGAGTCTGTTACTGTCAGATCCGCTGTTCCTTAAGGAAAATAAAGGCAAAAGAGATTTCAAAACTTGCCCTAAGCCTCAGCTACAGCTAGAAATTTCCATAGGCACTTCAATCTAAACAGATTCAAAACTGAATTTATCTTTCCAGCAAAAATTGTTCCTCCCTTTGGTAAGTCTCTTTGTAGTTACATTTAACCCTTAGGTTACTCTTGTAAATGTGAACCTTCTTGTACATAGAAAAAAAATAAATAGTATTTTCACCATCTTTGTAAACGTAGGAGAAACCGTTTTACAGCCACTCTTTGCTCCTCCACAATCACATTTATGAAAACATACAAATACTAATCAAGGTATTTTGAACAACTGTAAATCTGACAGGAAAAAAAAATCCCCAAACAATCCTTATGTTTCCATTCCAGAAGTTGTAGTTCATTTCATTTTAACAGTTAAGTGTTGTTCTTTGTGTTATAATCACACCTAGAATGTCTTCTATCGGAGTCCCTGAGGGCTTATGTTAACTGTCTGTGCATTCATTTAATTGTACATTTACTTACTCAATGGGTATTTATTGAACATATATTATGTGACAGGCTCCATATCACACAAGAATACATGGTACTTTTGGCAAGTTATGTTTCATCTTACATGAAAAAGCAGATTGTTCAAGATTTTCTTCAAATTTCTTTACTTGTCCCTTACATATATCTCATCCCTCTGCTCTCCCCTTATTCTATTCCTAATTACTCAGAGATGTGGATTAAAATAACTTGTTAATTCACCCAACAAGTACATATTGAGCACCCACTCGTGTGAGAGGCATTTGTATTGTACCGTGATGGTAAGTGTTGAATAAAACACACAGAGTCCTCACCCTTTAGAACTTCTGGTGTGACCGATAAAAGAGATTTTGCACACGTGGTTGCCAGAAGAGCTGAGTTATGAAGAAGCGTGTGCCATGGGGACAAGGTAGGCCTCATCTAGTTTGAGTGGGCTCTGGCGCGCCTCCTAGGGGAAAACGACAGTTGAGCTGAGACTTAAAGGACAAGTGGGAGTTACGGCAAAGGAGAGAGTCTGATGGAGGAAGAGCATTTCAGGCAGAACAGACAGTGCAAATCTTGCAAACCGGAAAACGACAGGTAAGTCTGGAGTACAGCATACTAGGGGAGATAGATTGGAATGATCTCTTTCTCGCTTACCAGCGTCAGCATGCTCTCTCTATCCTGCCCTGTTCTGTAGCTCCTGGAGTATATCATTTAGGAGCTAACCCCCAGCAAGGGCTGTGCTGCCTCCTTTCCAGAGCGTGGTGCTTGCTTGAACCAGGTGACATTCATATGCTACTTACAGCAATCCTGTTAGAGAGCATCCATGCTTACAAGTGTGACTAATGAAGTTATGAAACGTTCCCATGTTCTGGAACCTAGGAAGTATCAGCACCAGAACTGCCAGAGCCAGCTGCCTGGCTTCCAGCCCTCTGACCTTTGTGTGTATCCTGGTGCTCTCCTCTCCAACTAGCACACTCTAGGGTTAGAGCCTTGTCCTCACTTTCCTGTTCAGGTCAGAAAGTGACTTGCACATGCGCTTCTCCACTGCCATGATCTGTTTACCCTGGAATAGATTATTGTATGCTAGACTCAACCGAAATGAATCTCAGTGAATTCATGAATGACGTCTCAACAAATCTTTCCCCTTTGTTCTTAAAAAGATCAAATGAATCTTTTGCGCCTTCCCTTTTGGTAGTAAACATATCTCAATTAAGTTTTTGAACAGAGATGATATCTGCTATCTCTTTCAACCTGATTTTAGCAAGGAGAATTTCAACTGAAATGTATTTCTGACAGTATGAACTCCTAGAGGAGCTTCTAGAAAAATCTTGTGAAAGAAATATTTAAAAGCATGAGCACATTTAGAGGGTTTGACTGTTCAAGTATTCTTCTGATCTTCCTGATTGTTTCTCAAGCCTTCCCCCAGGTACTGCACCACCACTCCTGTCCTCAGTCCCTCACCTTCTGTCTCTTTTCTCCAATGGTAATTGTCTTTGCCACTGAAACATAGGATTTAGGCCATAATAATCCATGAAAAAGTCATAACCGTTGTATGCATTAAGTAATGAAAATAGGTTGCTGTCTACTGGGGGGAGACAGACATATGAAAAGATAATTATAATACATTTTAGGCAATCCATCATTCATCTAATACTTATTGTACTCAGTACTTAGTACTAAGTACCATTCCAGGTGCTGGAAACATGGAGGTGAACAAAAATCTTGATGGAATAAGTGTATATTTTTATCATCAAGTTTACTCACTTTTAAGAGGGACTGGAAATGAACAAATCGGCAAATAAATATATATCAGGTTGTGATGAGTGATATGAAGCAAAATAAAGCAAGGTCAAAAGATGGCGAGTGTTAGGGGGTGTTATTTTTGATAGCCAGGGAGGACATGTCACCCCTGAAATTTGGGTAAAATCTGAGCAAAACATAAATGAAATAAGAAAGTGGTGCAAAGATCTAGGTGACAAGCGGCAAGCAGAAGCATCTGGAAACATGAAGTGAGGCTGAAAGAGCTTAGAAAATTCAGGAAACACTGGGAAAACAAGAAGTGTGCACACAGTAAGCTGGGAGACAGTAGTTAGAAATGGGATCAGGTGTAATAATGGTCCAGATCTTTTCGAGATTGGGGGTCATGTGAATAACTTTGGGTTTTGATCAAGTGTGATGGATCAGAGAAGTGACATGACCAAATTTTTTTTTTAAAGATTTTATTTATTTATTTATTTGACAGAAAGAGAGACAGCCAGTGAGAGAGGGAACACAAGCAGGGGGAGTGGGAGAGGAAGAAGCAGGCTCATAGCGGAGGAGCCTGATGTGGGGCTCGATCCCATAACGCCGGGATCATGCCCTGAGTCGAAGACAGACGCTTAACCGCTGTGCCACCCAGGCGCCCC
>NC_048222.1:98970838-99023031 GCF_002007445.2 Ailuropoda melanoleuca | reverse complement strand
GGATGTTATAGGAATAAACATATTGTTCTTTGGATTTGAATCTTAATTCTGCTATTCCCTGGCTGTGTGGGCGAGTCCCTCCTCTACCTGGCATCAGAATTTCAACGTTCGTTTGGCAAGTTTATAATGAGAAATGAATGAGACGTTGTATGGCACTGATACAAATTAAGCTAAAAATTTGAGGTATTATTCTTGACTGCCCTTCTCCCATAATCTTCCGATTCCTAAATCCAAGAAATTAGCAGGAACTGTCACTCTACCTTCAAATTATATTATTCCAAGTCCACCCAACTGACTCTCTTCAGGGTTCTCACATTAGTCCAACAACCCTTATTTCTTTGAAGTACTGAATTAATCTCCCAAGTGGTCACTCTGCTTTTGTTCTATATATATATATATTTTTTTTCCCTAGCTTAAGTCCCTCGAGTGAATTTCTATCTTACTCAGAATAAATCCGAACTTCCTTTCATGGCCTACAGCAGTCCCTACATCTCCCTGACTTTCCCCGTCCCTCACTCTGATTCTGTCATATTGGTCCCTTGCCTTCCTTGAGGAAGCAGCTGTGCTTGCCTTGGGGCCTCTGCCCATACTCTCCCTTTTGAAAAATTCTTGAAAATCTCTTTCTCTTACATCTCCCTTCAAGCCTGTCCTTGTCTTTTCTGATTTAGTCTTCCCTAACATCTAATTTAGAAGAGCTACCCCTCCAGTCGCTATTAAATTACACTGTTTTACTTTCTGCTAACATTGATCAGTGACTAGGAACGCCTTATTTATTTACTTTCTTGTTTACTGCTTCTCTATCCCTCACTGAAATGTATCACTAAGGGGACTGATTTGTCCTATTCAGCATCACTTTTCCACACAAAGGACTGTGTCTTACAGGTAGCAACTCCTCAAAAAGTATAGGATTAATAAATACATAAATCCTCTGCTATGTTAGACGCAGAGTAAATGTTCAATTAAAGTCATTGTCATTTATCCTTTTACTCTATTTCTTCAGGTGGAAGAAACATAAACGTCTCAAAATCGTCTCTCCAGAAACTTGAAAAATAAATTTAGCTTTCGGTATTGCCATTATTACTTGGCACTTGTTGGATAGATGCTGTAATCTATGTGCTTATAAATCTATGTCATTATTGCATTATATTATAAATTCAACATTTATCAGGGCTGAGAAAGTACAATAATGCATAATTATCTTTAATCATTAATATATTTTGATTAGTGTCTTATTAATAAGAATTATATATTCATCTGACCAAAAATGAAGATAATCTGGTGTTATGGGGAAATCACTGTCTTGGAGTTGGGAGATAAATATTTATTAAATACCTATCTTATTATTGGTATTAGGTATACAAAGTGGTGTAAAATGTGGTCCTTGCCCTCCAAATAACTCTTAATGTTATTCTGTCACCAAATATAATATGGACCTATTTTTAAAAATTCCAGTTATTGATAACGAAAAAATACTCTTTGATCCAAAAATTCCCTAATATTCCCTTGCATGAAACAGCTTTTTTCAAGGGGGCAATAGAAGAAAACAATATAATAGAAGAAAACAAATGTCTTGCGTTTTCTCAGCTTTTGTTCTGGAATCCACAATATAAAGCACACAGCTGCTGAGATCACAGTGAGATTCTGTGCAACAGTAAGTTAATGAAATGCCAGGTGAATGGGCTGCTTATGAAGTCTTCCGATGGCATATTCTACTTGAGATAGGTCTGTCCTCTGTCTAGACAGCACTGAAGACAATTCACAACAGCATAATAGAAGTTCTGGTCTTCCTGCAGGTCAGCTCAGCTAAGGTTAGTACATAAGAGAAACTCAATAAAAATTTACTACAAAGAGAAAAAAGAAAACAAACTGGAAACCTGTGCCAAGAATACACCATCTATCATATTTCTTTGGGAGAGTTTTATGGTACTCCTATATAGAATATATAGATTGGGGAGAATGCTAACAGATTCCTAGGTGTTTTGAAAATAGAGTGATGTGCTTTAGAGAGTTTTTGTATTCCTGATTAACGTGTAAATACAATCCTTGACAGAATCTAGACCCTGCTTTATAACTGAGGTGGTAAAGCATTCAAAAACAGGTTTTGGAGTCAGGCATATCTGAGTTCGAGGATGTTCCCTTCTATTCCTACTTAGCCGAGAGGTTCTTTTGTTGTTGCTGTCTTATTCCTGGATTAGATGTTGGTTTTGTAATTTTTTTCTTCATCTGTTGAGTTGAATATGTGTGTGTGTGTGTATATGTCAGCTCATAAGATGAATTATATTGACACATTTTGATGTTAAAATGTCCCTGTATTACTAGAATACCTTCCTCATGGTATATTATCATTTTAGTGAAATTTATTATCATTTTAGTGAAATTTAGTTTTATTTTTTATTATCATTTAGTGAAATTTAGTTTTATTTTTATTTAAAAAAATTTTCTGTGGGTTACATTTATATATCATTGGATTTGTTTTGTTAAAATGTTTTGCATTTGTACTCATAAGGAATATTACTCCTGTAATTTTTAAGTTCTTATTTTTGTATCAGATTAATGCTGACCTCAGGAAATTACTTGGGTGGTTTTCTCACTCCTTAATTTTTTTTTCAGGAATTGATATACAATTGATAATTTTTTTCTGAAATGCTTGGTAGAATTCACCAGTGAAGCGTCAGTGCCTCGAATTTTCTTTGCCAGAAGTTTTTTTACTATAGATTCAATTTATTTAATATATAGAGGGCTGTTTAGGTTAACTATTATTTGATAAGTAGATTTTGGTCATTCGAATCTTTCAAAGAATGTATCTATTTTATCTAAAAAGTTGAATTTATTAGCATAAGGGTGTTCCTTTATTAAACATTTAATACCTCTAAAATCTATAGGTTTAATATCTTTCACCTTCCTGATGTTGGTAGGTTAATGGTCTGTCTCCTCCCTTTTATTCCCCATCAATCTGCCTATCAATTTTATTGATTTTCTAAAAACAAGAACAAAAACAAAATACCCTAGTTTTTAATTTTACTAGTATTTGATATTATTTTAAGTGGTTTTTTTAAATTTCTTTGACTACTGTTCTGACCTTTACTTCTTTTCTTCTGCTACCTTTGGCTTCATTTGGTCTCCTATTTGGTTTTTTCAGTGGGAATCTGGAATCAGTAATTTTAGATCTTTCCTCTGTTGTAATAGAGGTATTTTGTGTTACAAATTTCCTTCTAAGTACCACTTTAACTCCATCTTGCAAATTTTGACATGTTCTGTTTTGATTTTTATTCAATTAAAATAATTTCTAATTCTCCTTTTAATTCTTTTTATTGGCCCACTGGCTATTTAAAAGTACGTTCATTTCCTAATATGTTGGAACTATTCAGATGCCTTTCTGTTACAGATTTCAAATTCAATTTCTTTGTGATCTGAGTTCCTAGTTGGTATGACTTGAATACTTTTAAATGATTTGAGATTTGTTTTAAGGCCCAGGATTTGGCCTATCATGGCAAATGTTCCTGGAGAACTCACAAAGAAAGTTTATTCATCAGCTAATGAGTGATCTATAAATGTCAGCAAGGCTAAATTGGTTGACAGTATAGTTCTTCTATATTTGTATTGATTCTCCATTTAGTTGTTCTATAAGTTATGAAGAGGGAGGTGATCAAATCTCTATCATTGTGAATTTTTCTAGTTCTTGCAGGTTTATACATTACCTCACGTCTTTTGAATTTCTGTTAGTGAGTGTATAAGGATTTATGGTCAGTATGTTTCTTGATGAATTGACCCTCTTTGTTCCTGGTTACATTTTTGCCCTGAAATCTGTTGTGTCTTATATTAATACAGCCACTCTAATTTTCTTTGACTAGTATAAACATGAATGTCTTTTCTATATTTATTTTTTATTTATTAGGGCCATAATATTTTAGTGGATTAGCTGTAGGCAGCATTTATTTGGGTCTTGATTTTTTAGCTTATTTGATATTTTCTACCTTTTAGTTGAGATAATCAGACATTTTAGAGATTTATTGATAAGGTGGATTTAAATCTAAAATATTAATATAGAAATTATAAAACAAAATTTCCTTTTTAACTTCTGAGATACAATTCTTGATTATGTTCCTTTAGTGATTGTTTCAGGATTTATGGTACACATTTGTAATTTATCATAGTCCGCCCTTCAAGTGATAATACAGTTTTTCATATATAGATTAAGAACCTTATTTATACTTATTTATGCTAGTAAATTTTTTTTCTAGTCCTTGTGTTTTTTATTGAAATACATTTTAGTTCTGTATATGTGACAAGTACTATGTGATGCATTTATTTTTGCTTTAGACAATGTGTTTTAAAGATATTTTGATAATGAGAAAAAAGTCATCATATTTGCCCATTAGTGATCATTTCTTGTCATTTTTGCTCTTTTGAATAGATACAGATTTCAATTTTGCATTATTTTTCTTCTTTTACAGTGCTTCTTTCAATGTTTATTGTAGTAAAGGTCTACTGGTGATGAATTATTTCAGTTTTTCTGCGTCCAAAGCATCTTTATTTCACCTTCCTTTTAGAAATGTCTTTCTTATGCGTGTAAGTTCTAGGCTTTATTTATATTTGGTAGACTGAAGATAATGCTCCACCCTGTCCTGTAACATACATTGTTTCGGGCCAGAAATCTGTCACCTTTATCTTTGTTCCTCTACATGTAATGTGTCTTTCACTAACTACTTTAAAAGATTTTCTGTTTATCATGGATTTTAAGCAATTCATTATGATATGCTCTAGTATATAGTGCTTCACATCCTGTGTTTAGGTTTATTGAGCTTCTTAGATCCTCCAATTAATAATTTTTGCCAAATTTTGAAAAAAAAACTGGCCATTAATTGTAAACCATGTATTTTTTGTCATTCTCCCTTACTTTAGAGACACCAATTAAACACATCTTGTCCACTTGAAGTTTTGCTGAAGTTCACTGATTTTTTTTCTGATTATTTTCTCCTCGTGTTTCATCTGGGTGGTGTCTTTTGCTATGTGATCAATTCACTTATATTTTCTTCTGCAATGTCTAATCTGGGGTCAGTCCCATTCAGTGTATTTTTCATCTCGGACATCATAGATTTCACCTAGCCACGTGCAATTTAGGTCCTGTTTAAAAATCTATTTTATGTCTCTACTTGACACGTCTAGTCTCCCTTGTAGCTTCTTGAGCACATGCAACGCAATTATAATAACACTTCTTAATGTGCTTGCTTATTAATTCTATGACTTGTGTCGTTTCTGGTTCAGTTTTAAGTGGTTGATACTTTTCCTCATTATGGATTTATTTTCTTGCTTCTTTGCATGCATGCCTGGTAATTTTTTTTATCAGACATTGTAAATTTTACATTGTTGGCTGTGAAAGGTTTTTTTGTTTGTTTGTTTGTCTATTTGTTTCTTTTTTTTGTTTTTGTAAATATACTGATCGGTGTTCTACAACACAGTTAAGTTACTTGGGATAAGTTTGATCCCCTTGGGTCTTGGTTTTCAGCTTTGTTAGGCAATACCAGAGAACCATTAAGTCTAGAGTAAATTTTTTTCCATGTTACTGAAGCAAGACCCTTCTTAGAATTCTGACTGATACCACATGAATTATGAGGTATTTCACTTTGGCTTTGGGAACAGGCACTATTCTTGGCCCTGTGTGATCTCCAGGCATTATTTTTTCTAGTTCTTTTCAGTAGTTGTTTCTGGCATTGGGTAGTTTGTTCATACACGTGTGCTGATTGGTACACAAATGTACACATAAGGGAGTTCTTCTGCAGACATTTGGAGTCCTCCGTCTGTGTACCCCTATTCCCTCCAGTACTCTTTTCTGTGAACTCTGGCTACCTTGGCCTGCCTGGCCTTCCTGTTCTATATTGTCAACTCAGACAGTCTGGACTGTGCTAGAATCCTCCAGTCTGCCTTATGTCCTGGAAACTTTCTACAGTCATTAAGCTGAAGCTCATCTCATTTGTTTCCTCTTTCTCAGGAATAACTGTCTTTCATTTCTTGATGTCAAGTGTTTTATGAACTGATTTCTTATATTTTATACATTTTTAAAATTCTTTTAAGGCATGAAAGTAAATCTTATCCCTATTTCTCCATCTTTTTCAGAAGGAACATCAATTGTAAAGCTCACTTGTAATAGGTTTTTGTGAAAATTTAGCAAAACTGCTGATCACAAACACTCTGAATATTCAAAAAACCTAAGTAACATGATAAATACCTACTCATAATATTCCCCAATATTAGCAAACTATAGAGACAGCACTAGAAACAAAGTAAATTCTAAATAGTGAGGGAACAGCATAATGGATTATGGAAAAGAAAATAAGCTTTGGAAACACAACCAGAGTTAAGAAAACAAGATGACTAAAAAACAGCAAAGAAAGGGTTGTAAATCAACCGAGAAGGAGACACTGGCATTCCAAGGAGGTGCAGTTAGTATTTTCCCCCAGCACACATATAGGTGGCAGATTCACCATGGTTAGTTGGTTTCCACTGGCATATTTAGCCCTTTCCTATTCTTTATTGGCATTCTTTCACCACCTACAGATGCACGCTGGGAATCAGGCTACCACAGGACAGCTGGCTCAGACAGCTGCAGCCATAGTTAACAGGAAACTGAAGCAAGGAATTGTTAACATGGGCCCAGTCATTTTCCTTTTCCTGCTGACTTGACTGTCAAATGTTATTGGTATACACTCACTGCACTTGGTACACTGATAACTATGAATCTACATAGAACAAAAGATTTAGTTGTTTTATCAGTTATCAATCTGCCATCTTGTGGAAACATTTAATTCTTGTGGGAATCAGGCTGTTTTTCTCATAATATAATACTTAAGTTATAATCATTTGTTTACTTATTCCACAAATATTTATTAGGCATCAAATTTCCTAATATTTTAAGTATGACTGACTTTTATTAAATCCAGTCTTTGATAACTTGAAACATAATTAGTGCTATCACTCTTTTCTACCTTGTAGAGTCTATGTAATTGGCTCAAAGAAAAAAAAAAAACTATTATCACAAGAGAGTAATATATGGTTGATCATATTGATTATATTTATTTTCATGTTGAAGAAACAAAGATCTTCCAGTCTGAAATAAAATATATTACCAGAAACAAGGAAACAAGGGGAAATTTGTATCACTTTTAAAGTAAGATGAAGATACTCCTTACCTAGAAATATATTTAATCTACATATATTTGCAGTAGTGATTGTGACATAAATGCATCTAATTTTGAAGGGAAGAGTCTCTTAATTTTTTTTAAACTTATTTCCCACATTCAATATTTTAGCTATTTATCATAGTTTCCCTTAATCCACACATTTGATACTATAGATTTCCATTTTATTGAAGTTTCAGATATAATGGATATGATACAAATGTTATATAAGTGTAAACTCTGTGATGATGACTAATGCATCTATTTCTTCAGTTTTATCTTTTTATTTCCCATTACCTACTAACACCTCTAATTTTAGGTTCATATAGAAATCAAAATTATATTATTTTTCTTCTCAAACATAGGCTTAGAGAATTCAGTGATTTGCTTAATTTCTGGAAAAAAGTCATTGGTATTCTGGTAAATTTGCTGGTAAAAAAGGGAACTTCCTCAACTTCATAAGGAGTGTCTTACAAAAACCCTACAATTAACATTATAGTTAATGCTAAACGATTGAATGCTTTCCTGCTAAGATTGAGAACAAGACAAAGATATACAAGCTCACCACTCTTTTTAAACAGAGTTTGGAAGTTTTAAGTGATAAAGTAAGGAAAGGAAACATAAGGTATACATATTAGAAAGGAAGAAATTAAAACTGTCCCTATTTGCAGATAGCATGGTTGATTATGTGGAAAATTTCAAGTAATGCACACACACAATAAAAAGGGACCTCCAAGAAAACCTCCCATAGCTTACAAATGAGTCCAGCAAAGATGCAAGATAGAAGTCAACACACAGAATTCAATTGCTTTTCTGTATACTAATAACGAACATGTGGAAACTGAAATTAAAAGTATAATTTGTAATTGCTCAATAAATTAAATACTTAGATATAAGACTAAAATATGTAAAGAATTTATATGCTAAAATCTACAATGTTGAAGGGGAAAAAAGTTGAAAAATATCCAAATAAATGAGGAAACATACCATGTTCATGGACCGAAAAAAATCAGCATAATTAAAGACATCAGTTTTCTGCAAATTGATACACAGATGATATAATACTAAAATCCCGGCAAGATTTTCTGTAGAATAGACAGTATCATATTAAAATTTATATAAAAATGCAAAGGACCTAGGATAGAAAAAATAATTTTGTAAAAGAAAAGTTAGAGGAACCAATTATTCAAATTCAATAATTTTTATAATAGTAACAGTAATCATGACTCTGTGAGATTGGTGGAAGGATGGACACACACATCAGCAGAATGGAACAGAGTATTCAGAAATTAGGCTCAATACAATTAGGCTCAACTGATTTTAATAAAGGAGAAAAAGCAATTAAATGGAGGAAGGGTAGCTTTTTCAACAAAAGGGACTGGAGAAATTAGCCATTCAGGGCTAAAAGTTAAAAAAACAAAAGATCCCAGGGTCCTGAAATTGAGTCCCACGTCGGGGTCCCCCTGCTCTGTGGAGAGCCTGCTTCTCTCTCTCCCTCTTCCTGTCACTCCCCCTGCTTGTGCTTTCTCTCTCTCTCTGTCAAATAAATAAATAAAATCTTCCAAAAAATGGGCAAAATATATGAAGGGACATTTAAATGAAGAAGATATACAGACGGCAGATAAGCATCTACCAAATACCCAGTATCACTGGCCATTAGTAGGGATATGCAAATTAAAACAATAGTGAAATATTACTACCTACCTATCATAATGACTAACATAAATAGTGTCAATATTAAATACTGGATGAAGGAAAGCTTGTTCACTTATATATTGCTGGTGGCTATGTAACATAGCTAGGCTGGCAAACAGATTGACAGTGTCTTAAAAAACTAAATATGCAACTATCATATGACCCAGCAATTGCACTCTTCGGCTTTTATCCAGAGACATGAAGATTCATGTTCACTAAAAACCTGTACATGAATGTTTATAGTAACTCTATTTGTAATAACCCAAAGCTGTAAGCAACCTAGATGTCCTCCACTGGGTGAGTAGTTACACTGTGATATAGCCATACCATGGAATATTATTTAACATTGAAAAAGAACAAATTATGGATACCTGCAAGAGCCTGGATGAATCTCAAGAGAATTATACTGAATGAAAAAAAACTTATCCAGAGTTTACAAATCACATGATTTCATTTATATAACATTTTTGTTGTTACACAGAGTTAAGGGGGAGGATGAGGCAGGGAGGGAAGTGTCCAACATGAAGTATCCTTGTGGTGTTGGAAAATTTCTGCATGTTGACTGTATCAAAGTCAATATTTTGGTTGTGATATTGTACTATGATTTTCAAGACATTACCAGGAAGGAGAAGTGGTTAAAGAGTATTATTTCTTAGGACTAGCTTAGGAGTCTACAGTCATCTCAAAAAAAAAAGGTCACTAAAATAAGTTAAATAGTTCACTTTTAAATGGCTTTTTCTAATTCAGAAGAAAAGAAAGTTAATCTAGATTCAAACGTTAAGCCAATTGAGGAAGATATATGAAAATAGATGCTTGCTTTCAATTATAAAAATAAGTCAGTTGGAACCTAGACTTTGTTAGAGAGACCCAAAAAACAGAAAAAAACACACCCTATATTTTTGTATGGATAAAAAGAAACCCTATATTTTGTATGGATAAAATGAAATATTAGAATGGTGGCTTTGTCTTTACAAAAATAATAAATAAATGGAACACATGGACAACTATCTTCGGGATTAATTTGAAATCAGTGTTTAGGTCTACTTAAGACTTGAGCTAAGGTGACCTCCTGAGACTCTCTTTAGGTCTGTGAATTTTATGTCTAATAGCTTTCAGTTTTGCTATAAAGGAAAAAAAAAAGAATGGTTAGTATAATTAATTTTGGAACAATACCAAATAGCATTTCAGTGACAAAAATAATGATGATTTTTTGAATGGTCTGACATGAAATACAAAAGACTACCTTAAATCCATAACCATAAATATAACATTGAAATATAAAATATATAATGGCTTTTTTCCAGAAAATAAGATTACTACTCTTAAGATTTCCTGTAAAATATTCACTTTCACTGATAATACATTTCAAGAAATACTTTTAAATTTTGACTATGATATAGAGCTTTTTACTAGAAGCTGTGGTAGAGTGAGTATAAAAATAATGAACAAAAAAACTGTCTTTGTTCTCAAGGACTTTATTACGGATAAGTAACTCATTGTAAAAGGATATAGAAGAAAAGTGTTAAACGCTGATAAAGAGAATATGCTCTTAAAGACAAAGAAGGAGCAATGCATTTTTATTATTTCTCTTACTGTGGTAGTTTATTCAGACTGCTATCCCAAAAACACCATGGACTGGGTAGCTTGTAAACAATACAAATTTATTTCTCACAGTTCTGGGGGCTGGGGAATCCAAAATCAAGATTCTGGAGGATTCAGTCTACTTCTTGGTTTATAGATGGCTGTCTTCTTACTGTGTCCTCACATGGTGGAAAGGGGGAGGAGCAAGAGAGCCCTCTGGGGGCTCTTCTGTAAGTGCACTAGTCACCTCCCAACACCATCATACTGGGGATTAGGTTGGAACATACGAATTTGGTGGCATCAGACGTTCTGTCTATAGCACTTCCTTTCTCCCAAGAGGACTCTCTCAATAAATCACTTTCACAAGAATCTTAGTGTTGGGCTCTATTTATAAGGCACCCGACTTAAAGGAGGAACTGAAACATGTGTCATGCATTCCAAAAATGGCAAGCACTCTTGATGAGGAAGAACACAGTGCGTGTGTGTGGGAAGTGTATTAGTAGATGAAATTGAATTCGACTGCAACTGCTTTGAAGTTCATATGAAAAATTTAGAATGTATTTTTAAGCACATTTTCTATGAAGGGGGTGCCATCAAGTCACCAATAATTGAGAAAAATAAATATGAAAGCTATTTAAATGATGAAATAAAAAATGAGAAAGGTTATAGGAAAGGGCAATCAATTAAGGAATCCTTTTAGATAGTGTGAGTGGCAACGAAGAGAAGCCTCATATAGTTTATAAAGAATTGTTCAGTAATGGCTCTTTATTTAAAAGTGGGTTTTAGGGTAGTCCGGTCTTCTGCACAAATAAGAATAAGGAACTGAAGGAAAATACTGAGCCCTGATTCGATTTGTTGCCTGGGCTGCAAGTTGGCAAACCTGGACATAAATGAGGAAGCCATAAAATAAAGAGGAAAAGCTATAGAATGGATGAAGCAGTGCTTAGTGAGAAAGCTAAAATTTAAGAAATTTGTACAGAAAAAAGTAGAATAAAAGAAGATAGAAAGTTTAGTATATATCAGAGATGTAGAGAAATGTAAGGAGATGAAATGGTTAATGAACATAGAAAAAGCTGTTGCATTTGGCAGTTAGGAAAGAATAAATGATCGTTGATGATGGTTTTATCAATAATAAGGGAAGAAACTTGTTTTCATGATGCTAAATAGTGAATTTAGGCTATTTTTTCAGTGGAGTTGACAGTGAAAGCAAATGAAATATTATAAATAAGTGGAATCGAAAATAATAGAAATTTTTACAGTAGCTGTTACTTAAACGTATTTGTGGGGAAATAACACATAAAAGTAATTTATGACACCAAAAACATGCATATTTTAAAAATCATTATCAATAAAATAATGTAATTTTATTTACTTTTTTAAAATGTCAAACGTTTATGGATAGCCGCATATGCAGCAGGCTAGAGCATTTTAATTTCAAATGTTGAGTCCCATCAGGAAGTCTTCCATAGCTGCTTCCAGAAGAATCTGAGAGACGAGATGAATATTAGAAACAAAAATATCTCATTACATTCTTGTACGTGAATGATCACGCCTTCCCAGACTGGCATGATGTGTATATCCGTGAATGATTTTCCTTTTGCTCCCCTTGCAGATAGCAATACTGCTGATCTATTTGGACTTTAACTAAGTAGAAATCTCTTCCAAACTGAAGAGAATCAAAAATAATATCTAACGCCAAAATCAAAATTGTCTCCAGCAAACAAGTTTCAATTGCCGAGTCTATGCGTCTCCTATTTCCTACATCTATACAGCATTACTTCTTTACTTCCACTCGCTCCATTCACTTTAATTGATCACTATATTACATTGAAATTTAGAATATAAATCATGCTGTCCTCCTACTCCAAACTCTTTCATACCTTTCCATTACATTTAAGTTAAAACTCCCAAATCCTAATTGCGTTCTAGAAAGCCTTGCCTGATCTCTCAACCCTTGTCTTAAGCATCATCTTTTGCCAACGTAATCAACACTCTCCCTGTGCTATATTCCAGACCCCGAGTCCTTCTTACTGCTCCTGTAATATGCTATGTTCTTCCTTGTCTCTGGGACTTTAAGTACACTTTTATCTACGCTTCAGCTACATTGTATTCCCTAGGTGTCAGCTTAAGTGTTACTTCTTCAAAGAAGCCTCTCAATTAAAGTTCCCTCCAATTCTCTCTCATACAACTCCCTTAATTTTCTACTTAGCATACTTTAACACTTTTCAGATATATATTTATTTCATAGTCAAGGTTGTTGAAAATGATGAGCTACTGTTCCTGTGCATAGCCTTTGTTAGGAGAGAATGCAAACAACAATGGTTTCTTTTAAGGTAGTACAGAGACAGCAACAGCGCAGAACAGGGTTTTTAAAACCACAAAGGAACAATAAGGGAGAGCCAAAAAAAGAAGAAAAAACAAACAAACAAACGAAGAATTAGCTCTCTTGCAGAGTAGGAAAATACATTCTCATGGGAAAAAAAAAACTATGCAAGAAAAAAAGAATAACATGAATTGATGGTAAATAAGAAAATGAGTTCAAAACTAGGTTAAGAAGAATATTGAGGGGCACCTGGGTGGCACAGCGGTTAAGCGTCTGCCTTTGGCTCAGGGCGTGATCCCGGCGTTATGGGATCGAGCCCTGCATCAGGCTCCTCCACTAGGAGCCTGCTTCTTCCTCTCCCACTCCCCCTGCTTGTGTTCCCTCTCTCTCTGGCTGTCTCTCTCTCTGTCGAATAAATAAATAATATCTTTAAAAAAAAAAAAAAGAAGAATATTGAAAACTCACTATGTCCTGGCAGGGACTTGCTGGCTAAGACAGGCACCCTCGCCTTCAAGGAGCTTACCTATCTCTAAGCAGAGAGATGTGAACAAATCTATATACATGTAAAGCTGATGCCTGCAAGGACAGCGCACCACGTGTGTATAACATACAGATACATAACAGTGGAGTGAGCTTATTCTCCATAGAGGCATTAAAAGTGTTTGAGAAAAAAGGTCTTGATTTTATCTAGACAACCGGCAGGGAAATGCACTGAGCCTAGGTAATCATACAAAAGAACAATTTGATGTGTGAGGAGGGAAAGCAGAATTGTGTTTTTCAAATTCAAATCTTACACAACTGTCGATAAGCTACTGCTTAAAAGAGATACCCGAAAACAGTATTCCCCTTCACAGCACACCACTGACTCTTATTTGTTGTTAAATCTACTCACTGTTAAGATTGCGTTTTCCCTGGGCATGGTGGGTACAATTGTTAACATTACAGTTAAATGGTAATAATAGTCTGTTTCAAATACATGAAGACTCATTATGTAAATAGAGTAGAACATCTGTTCTGTTTCCCCAGAAGATCACGAATAAGGAAGTGAAAAGTAATGGGAAATCCAGTAGTGCTCCCTTATCTGAGGTTTGACTTTCCCCAGTTGCCCACAGTCAACCGCAGCGCGGAAGCAGGGGCTCCTTTGGCGGCGTTGTCAGAAGAGCGGCGGTAGCCTGACCATGTCACAGCGCCCACGGCGTTGACTGCGCTTCCTCTCATCACACCGAAGGAGCGTGAGATTGTGTGTGCGTGAGAGATCACATTCACATTACTTATATTACTTTCGTATGGTATAATTGATCTTTCACTGTGCCTAATTTATAAATTAAACTTCATCATATGTCTGTGTAGGAGCAAACATAGTATATATAGGGCTCGGTTCCAGCTGTGGATCCAGGCATCCGCTACAGGTCTGAGAACATATTCCCCACAGATAAGGGGGGAAAGGGAGGTTTCTGCATTTAGGGTTATTACATAACATTGGTGCTGAATGACAACAACGGTTATGAGACTTGATCTTCTGTGGATAACTTCAAGGAAAGAAATTAGTTTTCTCTCTTTTGGAACTAAATCCTAGCCAGAGGTAAGGTGAAAGAAAGTCCTGATTGCAAATTGTAAACATGTTAGGAAAAAAAAAAACCTGGTCTATGTATACCTAATATACAATTATAATGACTATTGTTATGACAATGAATTGTCTTTAAGTCAGTTTTTAATGTCCTATACTTTATCAAGATAGTCAAGATATAGAATATGCTAGTTTTAATGCAGGCTAACTAAATTTCTAATTAGCCATGAGAACTTTTCTTCATCAGAATCCTAATTCTTACACCATAATTAGATTTAAATACATAATACTGATTTAGTAGTAATTAAATCTCTGTGAATGTTAGACTGCTTGCCATTTGGTGTCAGATACAGACAAAGGAGTTTCAGTTCATTGCTTTCTAGAAAGAATTCTAAACAAGTTAAGGTGTTCTAGATTATTCTATAGAACAAGAGAAATTTTTAGATGAGAAAAATCCTTAAATTAGAGGAACTAAAAAATTATTATGTGGCAGCGATCCAAGAAGATAATGAAAGGGAACATTTTCATATAAAATTAGTCCATAAGGGTTGAACAGTATTAATAGAAATGTCTTAATACCAGTACACTCTTTTTCAGATGTGCTGAGAAAAATAAATCAAAACCCATGTACCGTTAAGCTTTGATGGTATAGCTTTTTTATTCTATAATGTAATGTGTTGCCTGCATTGGTTCAGAATGCTGAGATTATGGTCTATGAAGTATTGATATTACTCTTTTCAGTGTTTCTCAAAACGTGACTGTTTTGAGGTCCCCTTGCTTTAGAACCGCTCAGGATGCTTGTTTAAAATTTAGACTCCTGGATCTTACCCAAAACAGAATAGAATATCTGTTCTTGAGCCCAGTAAATTTCATTTTAACAAGAGCTGAAGGTGATTGTTATAAAGTTAATAGTTTGAAACCTCTTGGGTTATTTTAATCAAATTCCTTTAAAGTAGATAATTTTTCTTTGATGTGTGAGAACTCTATCAAGTGTTTGTTTAAAGATAAACTCTAATTCCTTGTCAGTGCTAGATAATTTAGTGCTCACTTTGAACTTTGATGCATTGGATTATTTCTGTTACAAAAGATAGCAGAAACCCAGGCCACCTTATGGTGCGAAGAGGTTGCTTAGTAAATGCAGGTGCCCTTTACTCTAACAGATACAGAGCATTTCTTCCGAAGAACGTCTATGCTCTACCTATATTACATGTTTCCAAATTCCTATCAGTCAGATTAAAACAGTGTTCCATTTCTCCGAATTTAGGTTGAATTTTTTCCTGAAAATTCCAGATGCCCCTGAAATCTTCTCCAAATTGTTTGGGATGCTACTGAAGGCTCCGTTGTGTTCTGACGACCAGATCTCCCACTCCTTCATAGCATTCCTTATGTTCTTGCTCTGACTTACCATGAGGCTCTTTCCTCTGCTGTCATTGTCAGTGAGTAACAACACTCTTAACTGTGCCAGGTGGTGATAGTACTGCTTGCTGACAACTCCCATCACCCAATACCATGAGCGCTGCCCGACATTTCTATAGGAAGTTTCCCATTACTGCTGAACCTGTTGGCATCAATGCTGAGTTCAATGTACCTCATTACCCCACAGAAGAGATGGTGAAGAAAAACAAGCATCATTACTACTGACTTTAATTTTCGTCCTCTAATTTAAAGAAGCTGGGCTAGAAAAGTGTGATGGACACAACTTTGTATTGGAAATTACGAGTTCCCTCTCATGTCATTGAATTAATCACCTGTACTGTCACTCTCCCTGATGATATATTCTTTCTCAGAAGTCAAGACACTATGTCCCTATGAAATAATAACCAACATTTCATGAATCCCATACATTTTTTTCAAAATTTTATCGCATTTATAGATGTATAACTTGCATACAATAGAATTCATCAATTTTAAGTGCACAGTTTTTTTAGCTGTATAATGAGCATAAGAATCATAACATAGAACATTTCCGTCTCTCCACAAAGTTCCCTTATGTGTTTCCTTCTTTCCCACCCCTGGTCACTGCCAACTACTGATCAGTTTTCTGTCATTATGGATTTAATTTTTCTAGAACTTCATATAAATGATAGTGCACCATGGTCTTTAAATATGTCCAGAAAATTCTTTGATACTCTTCCCTTGAACAGAGGATCCTTTATGCCTCTCTATTTCAGTGGAGGTTGAATTTACTAACTAGCTTTTAATGGATAGGAATGCTGTAGAATTTTGCTAATTGACTTCTAAGGTGAGGTAATAAAAGTGTTAGTTTCCACTTGGCTTTCCATCTCTTTGGATCATTCTCTCTGAGGGAAGACAGCTACCACGTTATGAAAGCCCTCAAGCAGCCTGTGGAAAGGCCTGCTAATGGAAAAACTAAGGCCTCACACTAAATCAGTCCACAATGGCCAGTCACGTAACATCTGAAAGTGGATCCTATAAGAGACTGTGAAGAGTTTGAAATTTTTTCCTACTTGCTATCCTGCTTTTTAAAGGACTTTATTTACTTATTTGAGAGAGATAGTGAAAGCATGAGCAGGGGGAGGGGCAGAGGGAGAAGCAGACTCCCACTGAGCAGGGAGCCCAAGGCTGGGGCAGGAGTGGGGGGTATTGATCCCAGGCCCCTGAGATCATGACCTGAGCTGAAGTTAGACACTTAAACAACTGAGCCACCCAGGCGCGCCCTTGTTATCCTGTTTTTACGCTTCTTGCTATTGAGCAATCTAGCTTACCACAGTTTCATGGTTGCTGGCAAAAGACTTGAGACTCGTGGGCCAGAGACAGAGAATGATGTTTTCCTCACTGCAATAGTACGTATGAGAATATCAGCATTTGTTCTAGTTCCCTGAGCCTCAGTTGCTCCTGGGCCATATGGCGGCTGAACACACAGTAGGTTTTGTTCCAGGCAAGGAATCTGAAGCTTGGGAAACACCAATGTTCTACAATGGATTTTTTTCCCCCATCCATTTATTTTTACCCCATCAACATATACAAAACTAGAATGAGTTTCTTGCAGATAGTATATAGTATATAACAAAGTTTTTTTATTGAATGTTTAAGCCAACTTTATTTATTAAATAAATTATTGATATGGTTGAGTTTAAAACTACCATTTCTGGAACCTGGGTGGCTTAGTTGGTTAAGCATCTGACTCTTGACTTCGGCCCAGGTCATGATCTAAGGGTTGTGGAATCGATCCCCACACAGGGTTGTGGGCTCAGCAGGGAGTCTGCTTGAGATTCTCTCCCTCTCTTTCAGCCTCTCCCACCCCCTCTCTAAAAAAACCAAAACAAAACAAAAAACTATCATTTCTATTTACTTTCTATTTGTCCCATCTGCTTTTTAGTCATTTTTTTCTTTCCCTGCCATCGTTTGCATTAATTGATTTTTCAATTATTTATTCTCTTCTCTATTATTTTTTTTAAAGATTTTATTTATTTATTCGACAGAGATAGAGACAGCCAGCGAGAGAGGGAACACGAGCAGGGGGAGTGGGAGAGGAAGAAGCAGGCTCATAGCAGAGGAGCCTGATGCGGGGCTCGATCCCGTAACGCCGGGATCACGCCCTGAGCCGAAGGCAGACGCCTAACCTCTATGCCACCCAGGCGCCCCCTCTTCTCTATTATTTGATTCTCTCGCTCCCATCTCTGTCTTTGTCTATATCTCTCTCCTTTTGGTAGTCACACTCTATTTTTAAATAATATTTTCCACCTCATGTATACTGAATGATCCTTACAACGATATATTTTTTCCTCTACCTCATCGTTTTGGCTATTGGTGTCATACATTATACTTCCATGTATGTTACAAAGTTCAAAATACATTGTTATTTATTTTTTGCCTGAACAGTCATTTATCTTTTAAAGAGGTTATAAATGAGAAATTTCTTCTATATTTACTCAGATGTTAATACCGTGAGGCATTAACTGGTGCAACTGTAGACCCCACCTTGTTAACTCCTTTGTTCTCAGGTATCACAGTGCCATGCTGCCTGTTGTCCAACACCTGTAAACTTTGTTTTACTTACTTTTGTCAAGTACTCTAGTCGGTTTTCATGGGAAAGTACATTTAGTACCATTTATTCATCTTCCTTGAATGACTTAATTTTGCTACACAGATGAAAATTTTTAGTATAAGCAGACTAATTGTTCTTAATGAAAGAATAAAACCTCTGAGTGAATTTTATAGGAAAATCAATAGCGATGTAATGCAAATGGCATCTCTTAGAATAGCACGTTCATATTTTTTTGTTTGTTTGTTTTCATACTTTTTATCTTTTGTTCCACGTAGACAAAATAATCATTAAACATTTGGGGGCACATAATAGGTATTCAAATACAGTCATCTAATAAATGGATTTTTTAGCAAATATTTAATTGAAGTTCTACTAAGAAAGATATCCCAGTAATTAAACATAATACAAGGCATATCTACTTGGAATAATACTAAATAAGCAAATATATAGATAGAAACAGGTTATGATTTCCATTTTCATAGGGAGAAAGAAAATATACATGTAATATTATTTATTAAAAATTTTATTGAATATCAAAATTCTGTGTTCATCAGTGAAGATACTGTTCACTCTTGTGTTGTGCTTCTCTATATTTATATGTATTTTAGTCCTTCAGCTAAAATCTACTTAACAAATAGCTGCATGGTAAGGCTCAACTGAACCATAAAATTTGCAATAACATAGTCAATCTGCAAAGTCTGCATATTGCAA
Organism: Ailuropoda melanoleuca; assembly: GCF_002007445.2. Classification (NCBI taxonomy): domain Eukaryota; kingdom Metazoa; phylum Chordata; class Mammalia; order Carnivora; family Ursidae; genus Ailuropoda; species Ailuropoda melanoleuca. Next base: position 99,003,970 of record NC_048222.1, on the reverse strand, counting down.
TTCTGATCTGAATCATAACTTATGGCTTGGAATTTAAATAATCTGGGACACCAAATTATGTTTCATTATATATAGGAATGATATGTTATTTGTCCTATGCATTGGAAGAAGCCATACCTCAATAGTGCTTCTGAATATTTTTTTTTCACCAATGTATCCTGAGATAGTCAAAGAATATCCTGAAGTTAGGGAATTTAGCTCAAAACAAGAGATTGCATGAGCAAATACAAAAATTCATATAATTTTGGATTCACTACAAAAATATTTTGTGGCATAAATTAATAATTTAAATTATATATCTCCCAAATATGTTTCAGTAAAATTAATAATGCTGGAGGGCCTCACCTTTTTAACTTATCCCAGACTCTGCAGACCTCTAGCATGGAGCCATGTGGCATAACGTGAGAAGCATGATATAGAAGAAAAGTTGTCTTCTATTCCAAGGTCCAACCCTCAGCAGCTCTGTGACATTGGGCCATTTATTTAACATGTATGAGTTTCACGTTTCTCAATGTATGAACAGAGACAAATATTCTTATTTTGCGGTATAATTGTGAATATTGGAATAAGCACTAGATTACAGTGAATTCAAGTATATATCTTTTTAAAAAGGTAAAATCATGACTTATGTAAAAATAAAATGAACTCTTGTCAAAAAGTTTATTCAATGCATCATAAGAAAGATGTTATGAATGGTCCAGAGAACATTTGAGAGGTAGGTATAGTAGTCAAGAAAGAAACATTAGGAGTCCTTGATTAGATAAAAAACTGGTTAATGTCTGATAGAACCATAAAGCTAATTTCTAGAATTATCAATTTAACCAGACAGCAATAATTAGAAATTTGAAAAGACAAAAATCTACAAATTAAATTCTGCCCTCATAGATTTTTTAGTTGTCCTGTCAATAGAAAGTCAAGCTCAGCAGTGCACTGGAAAATGCTTCTGTCTGTTTCCAATTTCCAGGGAGTTTGAGGAGGGAATGGGAGTCAGGGAAATAATTGCATTGAAAAAATTAATGTTGATGGCATTTTTTACCTGACGAGCCATATATATATGGCTTCAAAAATTAAATCCTTATATTTTCAAGCAACTGACATAAACTTTATATTTCATTTTTACCACAACTCTGAGAGGTATTTTTAAAATTTTCACCATTGTTCAGAGAGTGAAACTGGGGCCTAGAATATAACTTACATTAAAAAAAATATTTCCCTTCCTATAATCTTTGAAATATGTTTAAAAATGATCATCTTAAAAATTACCTTCTTAGGGCTCTACCTCCACTTTCAGCTATTGCCGTAACTTGTACACTGGTATCATACACTGTAATTTTGGCCTTGGAGCCGGAGTAGATGAAGATTTGGATCCATGTGATTTCACTCCCGAGCATGTAAGTTACGAAGGTGTCATTGCTGAAGAGGGAGGGAGACAGAAGACAACTTGCTCTTGTGGAAAATTCAGAATTTCAATGTTTTTAGGGCTGATGCGAAGCAATCAAATGTTAATTAATTATTATTCTTTTAAAAAAATTGAAGTATAATTGACACATAACATTATATTAGTTTTAGGTGTACAACATAGTGATTTGACAGTTACATACATTGTAAAATGCTCACCGTGATAAATGCGGTCGCCATCTGTCACCACACAAAGTAATTAAAATATTATTGACTATATTCCCTATGCTGTACTTTTCACCCCTTTACTTATTTATTCTATAACTGGAAGTTTGTACCTCTTAATTCCCTTTATCCATCTTGCCCATCCCCCAAACCCTTTTAATAACCACCAGTTTGTTCTCTGTATTTATGAATCTGTTTCTATTTTTGTTGTTGTTTGTTTGTTTCTTGACAGAGTTTTATTGGTGGTGTTGTTTTATGTTGCTTTTGTTTATTTTAAGCAATTTTCAGCAGTCTAGGAAATATCTTAGCCAATGCAAATAGTTGGATTTTTCTTTTCTAACAGGAGAAGATGGAAAGAAAATTTGTAAGAACATGGGTAAATTTGGGTACTTAGATGTTGAGAGTCTAATGGCTTCAATTATTATTATTATTATTATTATTAGAAAAATGGATTCTCTGCTAAATGAGAAAATGCTGCTAGAGCTGGAGAGTTAAGACAAAACTAAATTCTTTGGAATCGGAACTCCAACCCCTCCTGCCTCTTGGGAAACTCCCTCTTTGTGTGAGTATATTGAAACAAAAGCATAGAACCAAGGGAAAAACTCAGAGGAATCTTTCTTTTCGGGAGACTTCAAAGCAAGAGGAACTCAAGAAGAAATGAAGGACAGTCCAAAACACTGAAGTAGAACTAGGGAAATCAAACTAGAGAAGTTTTAAGGTGTAGATCAGGACAAGACTCCATGCGGCAGACAGTTAATGTAGAAGGAGTGAAATGTATTTTGACCACGAGGATGCCCTTAGCAAGAGCAGTTTTTGTAGCACGGGGAGAGAAAAATAGATTTTTAAAATTTGAGAAGAAAAGAATGCAAATAAAATTTTACAGTGCTCTAAAATTGTTCTTTCCAAAATACTGACAATAGGCATTTATAACAGAAATGAAAAAGTTTCTTTTAATGCTTAAAGAGATTTTTGCTTATCAATAAAAAATATATGAACACATCATTTAAAAATGGACAAAGTACTTGAATGGGAACTACAAATGGCCAATAATTATTTAAAATATTAATCTACCACAGTAATAATATAATTTTAGTGGAACAGAAACAACATTATTTGCTCTATAAAATCTTTAAAGATATAAAAGAAGTGACAATTTTTTTTGAAGATTTATTTATTTATTTTATATATAGAGAGTGGGTGCATGTGTGGGGGAGGGGGAAGGGCAGAGGGAGTTGGAGATAAGCAATTCTCAAATAGACTCCTGCCCAACTTCTGGCTCGGGGCTCCACTGTGGGCTCAAGGGGGGATTCAAGGCGGGCCTCCATTCCAGGACCCTGAGATCATGACCTGAGCCATAACCAAGTGTCTGCAGCCCAACTGACTGAGCCACCCAGGCACCCCAAAGAAGTAAAAATTGTTTTGTTTTGTTTTTTTTAAGATTTTTTTTAATCCATTTATTTGAAAGAGAGAGAGAACATAGCAGGGAGGAGGGGCAGAAGGAGAAGCAGACTCCCTGCTGAGCAGGAAGCCCATTGCAGGGCTTGATCCCAGGACCCTGAAATCGGGACCTGAGTCAAAGGCAGATGCCTAACTGACTGAGGCACCCAGGTGTCCCAAGAAGTAATAGTTTTATATACTACTTGTTGGATGTAAATATTATATACTTCTAGGAATGTATGAAAGGCAATTTGCAATGTATAACAAAATTCTAAATGTTTATTATTAATTTTTACTTTTTAGATTTATGCTAAAATATTATCAGAGATAAACTGCTTGAAGATACTATTTATCTACTACAGGGATGTTTGTCATCACAGAATCAAGCATAATGATGAAGAGTTGGGAATGATCCAAATATCTAAATACAGGGGATTGGAAAATTATCAGATGTCTACATAATGGAATATTAAATACTCATTGTAATTATGCCTCCAAAATACTTTACTGAAATGGAAAATTACAAAATTTGTTTATTTTTTTAAAAAGCTTTAAAGCAATTGTCACATCATACTACTTTGGCTAACAAATGGACATATACACATATTAATTAGAGATATTTCAGGCAAAAACTAATGTTTTATTTTTGATTTGTTCTGTGGTTTCTGAGTTTTTAACTTTTAATCTGTGCTAATTTGGTAGTTATAAAATATTTGCAGTGAACCAAAGAATGAAGTTAGCATGGTAGACTAACAAAGATTTAGAGAAGTCAAATTTCTTTTTAAGGTAGTGTTCATCTGGTTGTTTTTGTAGGCAAATGGGGAGTAATGAAGGGAGAATGACAGTTGAAGACACTGGAATGTATGTCTTTAATTTGCTTAAAGTCAACCAGAATTGTGTCTTTTCACTGATCACTGACCTTTTCTCCAATGTGTACATGAAAGAATACGTTAAAAGATACTCCTTTGATTACTCCTCTGAAGAATGACCCTTCTGCCATTTGTTTCTCTGCTCAATGCCTTCTACAATCCTTTCTCAACAATCAAACAAAAAAGCTCCTGAATTCAGACTCAAATCAGGATTAGACTAAGGCAAAAACAAACAAACTTCTCTAATAACTCTAACAGATCTTCTCAGGACTAAAACCTAATCTTAGCCTTAAGACCTTGTCATCATCAGCTGTCTAAATAATTATACAAAGTGATTTTAAAGATTAGGTTCAATGTTTGATTTGGTGTTGGTATTGGAATAATGCAGTATGCCTAAATTGCAGAAATAATTCAGATATAAAATGATTTTATTTTTTACATTTAATTATTTTGTGGCTTTGATTACGTCTGTATAACTGGGTACCTACTATGTGCTACATTTTATGTTCTTCAACTTTTTAGCTAGCTCTATGACCTCATTGACTTCCCTTGATTTTAATTAATGTTCTCCTTTGATAAAGAGAGAGTTAGGCTAGAGAAAAGTTCGCGTTTATCAGAATCACGAGGAGGCTTATTAACTAGGAGTTTCTGGGCCCCGCCCCCAGAGTGCTTGGTTCAGTGTATCTGAGTTGAGGCCTGAAAATGTGTGTCTAAGCCTGTTTCCCAGGTGATGTTATTGCTGCTGTTCTAGGAACCATCCTTTGAAAACCACTGAGTTAGTTATCTTTTAGAATTTTCTAGCTCAAAAAAGTCAAGAAATTCACAGGGCTTAATGCAGAGCACAGATATACTATAGCAAATTGGAACATTTTGTCTCGTTTATGTAGATGGACCAATCTTACTAATCCCACCATTAAATAAGAAAAATTCGGCAAAGTAATTTTAAAGATCTGATTGGTTTTACCAATTGATTCATGAATTGGGCAGCATCCCATCTAGCAAACAGATGGGAGATCCAAAGGGCTACAGAATAGGAAAGATTTGCACAAGTAGAGAGAGAATGGAGAAAAGGAAGTTATTAGCAAAGAATCCTTCTTTTAGGGAAGATCACACTCCTAATGGGTACAGGAGAGGTCTATCAGTAAATTCCTCATGCTGACGGGGAAATCCCCATACTGACTGGTGAAAGGTTCTATTTCTCGGGAGTTGAAACTGCACTTAGGTATTATCTCGATTTACTGACTTGGGGCCTTAAGCTATGTGACACCATTTTGGGCTTGTGCTTTTCTTTTTAACCGTCCTTATAGCTGGTTTGTAGCATTTCTGTTGTATTATTCTTACAGCAGGATAAAGAAATTATGTCACACAGGAAGAGGAATAAATATCTTCAATGACAATTTATTTTGGGCAATTTACTAGATAACTCTGTACCGAAACGAACCATAGTGTTTTAGACAACGTATGTATATTTCTGTTTTGGCAGTGTTTACCACAATGCTTACCATACGGTAGAGACTCCACACATTTTTTTTGTGATGTTAGGTATGACAAAGGACTTCAGCTGCATCCATTTTGACCTCAAACTTTCTAGTTGGGTTTTTCTTTCCAGCCTGTCTCATGGGTCAGGCGGAAGACCTTGAGGGCAAAGCCTCTCCTGAAGTGAATAGAAACTACCCCTTCACGCATGTGGACTGCCCTGAGCCAGCAAGACGTCACCCGCGATTGACTCCAAGAAAACAGATTGGTTAGATCTGCACGTACCCAACCATCTTTGCCCCACATTTTCCTTATATAAACCTGGAAGTATTTTCAGCACTTTAGAGATAGTCTTTGAGACCTTCGTCTGCTGTCTTCCCAGCGTTGGTGTTACTGAAATAAATTCTTTTCTTGTTTCACCACCACTCATTTCTCTGTCTTTGGATTTTGTCAGCAGGAGTGGCAGAACTTGGTCTGTTTGGGACCCCTGGGGCCAGTGCTCTTGCACCCCTGTGCCCCGGCTATAGGTACATCTGGTATCTCTTATTTTAGGTATAGATTTTTGCAGTAATGTTTTGTCACTTTAATGACGGAATAGTAAAAGTTGCTTCTGTTATTTTTTGCCCAAATAACAAATATCTATCTGTCTGTCTATCTGTCTGTCTATCACATTTATCTATATCAACATAGTTCTACATTAGGATATAGACTTGTCAATACAGTCTAAATGACAAACCATTTTCACAAAAAAAAGTCTTCTTGTCTTCCTTTTCTCATTTTAGTTACTGTATTGATTTGCATATTGGAAAATTCTGAAAAAATTCTACAAAAAACAATAAACATCTAGGGTGTGGAGAAAGAACAAAATGAAAGACATTGGAAGGCTTTTACATATTTATATACATTAAAATAAAAATCAAAGACAATCCAAGAGCTAAAATAGTTAACAAGAAACACAAGAAGCAAGTAGAGAATACATATGAGACCTTTGCCCCAGGGAGGAGGCAAAACTAAACAGAGGTGACATCATTGAAGTAGTTAAATGGTTGTTCCTGGCCTCAAAAATAGCTTTCTTTGTAGCGACAGGAATTGAAAGGTCATTTTAATATATCTTTACTATAGAACAAATCACATTTCACTAGGTGGGTAAGAAAGACAAAGTACCCATGACAATGCATTGCAGGGAACCATTTTAGAAATGCTCAGTAAATAATACCCTTCGCTTCCCAAGGCACTTCAAGACCAAGTGGGATTTGAAATACCACACCTACAGGGTAAATTTATCATTTGGTTTCCCACTCAAATGCCAATGCATAATAGACTATCCTAGCACAACTTGGCAGAAAAAAAAGAAAAGTGCAGCTTTCTCTTTACATGATTTTCAAAGAATCATGGGGGATCGAAACTGTGACTCCGATTAGAGGAAACAGGAGTCCTGCGGCTTAAGCACATGGCCGCTGTGGGGAAATGAAGAGGCTGGTGTTTATCATGCAACCCGAGAGAGAGGATTTGTGCAGACTTCAATTCTACAGCACAAGTGGGGAAAACAACAACACCGAGGATAAAGAAAAAGAAAAATCACGGAGTGTTCACCTTTTTGTGTACCAGTCTTAACGTGAAAATCAGGGATTTGACAAGAACTGCCTACGCGTTTTCTGTAACGCAAATGCCCCTTATTGGCAGTTGACATTACATTTTATTATGACTGTTTGTTAGCAAAAAGGACTCTATTTAAAATTGTAGGAAAATAATCAACTCAACAATTGACATTTCCTTCAATTATTCTCCACTCGGTTTTTAAATTAATGTCTTGCTCCTTTTGTTCATTAGCTGCAATGAGGAAGAGGTTAAAATGACTTAGATCAGCTATTACTAGCTCTAGACTATTTCTTTCCAAACTCAAATAAATATAGCGCTTATACCTAACGGCTGCTAGTACACATTTCATATTCCTAAACGACCAGTTTTACCTTGGTGAATATTGAGTTCAGCCATATTTAGTGGGATCACATGGTCCTCTGTTTTGAAAAGAATGGTTCATAAACCAGCAGTATCAACATCACCTGAGAACTTGTTAGGATAAGTATCTAGGTTTTAAAAAGGTGCTGGGTGATCTCGGGCACATTACAGTTTGAGAAACATTGCTCTGTATAAACGATTTACAAATACAAACTAGGAAAAGATGGATGGGGTTAAGTTTTTTTTGATTTTTGTTTGTTTGGTGGGGGGTTGTAACTTCTTGCGTATTTCTGTATAATTTTGTATAAATTCACTGATATGTTGTATTACGTACTGCTGAAGCATCACAGCTCTAAAGTACACGTACGGGGGTTAAATATCAAGTTTTAAATGTTCACAAATCTTTTGATTTTTCAAGTAAAGCATAAGCAATATTATTACTACGAGATAATATTATCATGTCTATATTTTGAGAAAATAATTAAGCTGTTAAAAATGATCACTTACTGGTTTACTAAACTCCAATACAGTATTCTTTCTAAAACTTCAAGCTATATTGTATTTATAAATCAAAGATTAGTTTTAATTATTGAAGTATAAACACAGTGTTGTCCCAAGTCTGTTATTATTTTTCTTTTACTATATTGGTCTTTGGTCTTCAACAAGTCTTAATATTATAATATTGTTGGGAACCTCGGTGGCTCAGTCAGTTAAGCAAAATACTCTTGACTCAGGTTATGATCTCAGGGTTGTGGGATAGAGCCTCAAGTCGGGCTCCTGCTCCCAGCTCAGCAGGGAGTCTGTGTGTCCTTCCCCCTCTGCTCCTCCCCCACTGGCCTGTGGGTGTGCTTTTTCTTCCAATTAATAAATAAAATCTTTAAAAAATGTGTCGTACTTTGGTCTCAACACTGAAAATCGGAGGTATATTTAGCTTTATCCTAGATTCATTTTCGGGATCTCTATTTTATGAAGATATTACCGAACTCTTTCGTACAGTTTAAACAACTGGAGGGTCACCTCTGTTTCCAAGCCATTATGCCACACATAGTAAAACGAATAATAAGAGGCAAATACTGATATCTGTTTTAGGGGCATCTTTTTGCATTTAGAATGCAGTAGCATTGTTATTCTCTCTGGCATCTGTACTGACTCAAAGGATTCTTTCCATTATTTTGTTTTTACTGATAGTGAAATGAATGATTCTTATTTTACCAAGGACATAGAATAATTAACACATTTTAATGCCGTTCTGCTTAAGAGGCATAATACTAATCTTACTATGAAGCTTAAGAATTCCATTTGAATGTATTAGAATAATTTAAAGAAATAATGCTAGCCATGTTAAGCCAAATCCTGATTATTTCCCCTATGTAGCATAACACTTTCCTGTAAAATTACCATCATTGCAACAACAACAATAAAGTCACACTTTTTTTTTCCTTGTAACAGAGGTATAAGTGATCATTTTAATACCTTGAGAAAGAGTCTGGAAAGGTATTTGCTTGAATGCGAGTTTGTTGTTCTCCTCATTCAATTCCAGCCCTGCCACTGCCCCTCCCCATCTCTAGTAAGAGGAGTTGGGGCAGCCAAACAGGGCTGTGAGGTTGAGAACAGGGTCCTGACAGAGGAAAAGGCACTGACTGGTCTTACTCCTTCTGGGCCTAGGGGAGCTTAGTGATCAGCAGTGAAGAAGTGTGCAGCAACAATGAGATTTGCACAGAGTCACAGGGAGCCTGATACTCTGACTTTCATGGACCTACCCCCCCAGCCCCCCAAGAGGAAACAGCTTCTAGCCTGTGTCAGTGTTCCTGGGAGGACCTGTGGTCTCTGGGCTCAGAGAGGCTGCTGAGAATTTGACCCTGTATCTGAATTTTCCCTATTCATGAGGCTGATGGTGAAGTTTTATGTGCATTGGGGGAGAATGAGAAGGTCCATTGGCAGATTGCAGAAATTCAGACTTGCTGTTATTTTGGATAAAGCCAAGCATAAACCTGAATTTCACTTCTTAAACAGGTAAGGAAAAAATAATTGAATGAGGAATACTCAGCACCTAGACAGAGGACCAACAAGCAAAACATTCCATTCCTAGTGATTTAGGATTGCTGGAGAAGGCAGACTAGAACTCAATAAATAAGCAAACTGTTTTAGTAGATTTGATTATAGAAACCAAGACTATTGGAAAATAAAATATTTTATGACTTTTGAATATTACAATTTCAGAAATTACTTAAAGGACTAGTTTCACAGTTGAGACCTGGAAAAAGCAAATGAGAAGGTAGAATAGAAGTATCTCAAACAGAAAAAATGCAAAGAAATGGAATTCATGAGGGTAAAGATATGGACTTGTAAAATGGATCCATAACGATTCAAAAGAAAAAAAAAATAAGAAAGCTGAAAGAGAAAAGTTAAAAATTGGAAAGAGGAAAATTTCATCTTAAGCAGGATTGATGTGTATTCTGATAAAATTAATGAAGTCCATGACTAAAATGATGTTACCAGCTTTCAGACAGAGGAAGCAGTTAAAAAGGAAAGAAGTAATTATTTTGGCATCAGGCTTCTCTTTGGCAACCCTGGAAGCAAGAAGAACACTGTGGGAGAGAATTAGAGGCTACTCATAAATAAGGGGTACCACTTAAAAATCATATTTCCAGCCGAGATATGATTTATCAGCCACAGGGAAGGAGATAGAGATTTACTTGTACAGAGACTTGCAGACTATCTCACCCCAGAAGGAAATATCCAAATAATAATTACAGTGAATTAATCAAGACTCTTCAAAATGGCCCAGATGAAATCAGAAATACTGGTGAGTGGTGAATATAGGGATCATCTTAGTGACTGGAGTGGTGTAACACTATGTTACATAAAGATGCTTCATGCAGATGGGACATAATGCAAAGCAGAATCAGCAAAAGCATAATCTTGTGGTTTGCAAAAACGCATCCCAGAAGGGAATGAAGAGAACAGAGCTTTTTGGTGGGCCAAAATAGTTGGTATTTTGCAATGATTTAGTAACAGTGATATATTAATTAATTCTATACATGTTTATTGAGTGTCTATTATGCCAGTGGCTTGGATTACATTATTTACAGAAAGATAAAGATACTTCTGCTTGGTATATCTGCATTTGGTAATGAAGCATAGAAAAGTAAGGAAACCACTCATGGAATTGCAAAGGATGGAAAAAATTCCTCAGATAAGAAAAACAAGAAAACAGTAATTTGATTAACTAGGAAAATTAGCAGGAAAAGAAAGAAAACTTTACAAAATTAGACAGGAAAAATAAAATCTGCATTACAAATTGTACACACCATATAAAGATGGTGAATTCTTAAATTAAAAATACTGGTTCATTATCAAGTTTTTGCCAAGTTTTTGCCAAGTTATAGGAATGTACTTAGTGGTAATTCATGAGAAGTATACTTATACCTTGCCACCTTTGTATATGTATATTATACATCTGTAGAGTTAATTTAGAACTATATGGACTCACGGGGTGCCTGGGTGACTCAGTCCGTTAAGCATCTGCCTTCGCCTCAGGTCATGATCTCAGGGTCCTGGGATCGAGTCCCGCACTGGGCTCCCTGCTCCACAGGGAGCTTGCTTCTCCCTCCTCTGCCTCTCTCTCTCTCTGTTTCTCATGAATATATAAATAAAAACTTTAAAAAAAAGAACTATATAGACACAAATCATAAAATAGTTGAAGAATTTTCTATTTTGCTTCTCCATTCTCTTATTCACTGTTAGATATTTAGATTATTTTTTGTGCAGGTACGTGAGTGCACACCTGCACACCATGGACATCTTTGTCCAGAAATCTTTGAACAAATCATTGATTATTTTCTAACGCACAAATTGATTTAATTTGACTCTAGGATGATTTAATTTGAGTAGATCAAATAAAACCAAGAGTTCTATTAAATATACCAAGGGTTATTCCAAGGGAATTTTCTGAGACTGACTTTTGTAAGAAATGGCTCTGATTTTTTTCTATCTTTTCTTGCTTTATCCCTAATAAAGAGCCTTTTCTAGAAGAGTTTGAGGCCCAGGATGAGGCAGCATCATGAAGGCACAGCTCTCTCTCTCAGGGATTTTTTTTTTTTTTCAGAAGTGTTTGAGCTTCTGAATGGCAACAAACATGTCTATTTTCACCAAGTGGGGTGAGCAAAGTAATGAGGACAACAAAGTCTTGAAGGAGCTGTTTACTGTTGTACATGTGAGAAAACAATCACCCACATGCCGAAATCCTCTGAGCAGAGAACGTCTGATGGGAATGATAAAGTAGCTTTTCACTGGGGAAAACCTGCAGAAATCTACATAGAGACCCTGACTTCCAAAAGGGGTATTACGTGAAGTGAATTAGATGAATGTGTTACATCTCAACATTCTCTTTTTGGCTAGCTCTTGAAGACTCAAATCAAATTATTTTACCATGAATGAACATCATGCACAAAGGAAATCGTGATTACATGTTGACAGAAATATTCCCTTAAAGCATTTACAAGTATTTCCCCCCTTCTGATTCAACAGAAAATAGAACGTGGTGAAAATGATAATGATTTCTCTCAGGAAGAATGGATTTTTTGATGCCAGACCAAAATAATCATATACTTGCAAAAATCATTCACTTATATTCTCAATAATTATGCCTTGTATTGCACTATCAATTTTCACGATTTTATGTAGTCTCTTTCAAAGCTCTTTGAAGAACTGTCATTTGGTGCTATTTCAAAACAAACCTAAAGGGACAATATATTTAAAGAGCAGGCAAATTCTTCAAAACCTATTCATCAATTGAGTGATTTCACAATCCAGACTAGGGCACAGAATTGCCAATAAACATTTACAAAGTATTACATGAAAATAAGGAAGGGCTCAATTCCTGCAGGAGCTTTTCTAACAATTCCACAGATACAGTTTCTTACCAAGTCTCTCCCTTGAGCTTCAGATAAGTGTATCAGATCTCATACTGGACTTCTCCAGTTACCTCAGAGTAGACCAGTGTGTCTAAATCTTGGCACTTTTGGCATTTTGATAATTTTTTTGATGAGAGGAGGTTGTCCTGTGCCTTGTAGGGTGTTTAGCAGTGTATCTGTCGTCTACACACTAGATGCCAGTAGCATACCTCTCAGTTGTTACAACCAAAAATGTTTCCAGACATTGTTGAGTGTCTCCTGAGGGGGGAAAAAATCATTCAGTTGAGAATCACTGAATTAATGCCCCAGACTAAATCCACTGTTTTGTCCAAACATGATTCCTTTCCTGGGTTCCCTGTATCATGTTGATGTCCAAATAAAAAACATGGGAGTAATCATTTATACTTCATGAGTTTTTTCCTGCCTAAACCTGCTTTTTGTGTGTGTATTTGTGTTTGTAAGAACTTCGTTATTTATAGAAGAAAATACTCAAGTAAGAATTATAATAAATAAGTCAGAAGGCATTTTAAGATGGGACAGATGAAACAGAGAGGAAATACTGGTGAACAATAAGTATGTATGAATCATGATAAGTGACTGACGGGTTTAACAAAATGTTCCATGTGGAAGTGCCTGGGTGGCATGGTCGGTTGAGCTTCTGACTCTTGGTTTGGGCTTAGGTCATGATCTCCCAGCGTTGGGCTCTGTGCTCTGCATGGAGTCGACTTGGGACTCTCTCTCCCTCCCTCTCCCCGCTTCTTCTCTCTCTCTCAAATAAATAAATAAATCTTTAAAAATGTTCCATATGGATGCTCAATGGAAAATAATGCAAAAGAACACAGTGTTAGGGGAGCCTGGGTGGCACAGCGGTTAAGCGTCTGCCTTCGGCTCAGGGCGTGATCCCGGCGTTACGGGATCGGGTCCCACATCAGGCTCCTCCGCTTATGAGCCTGCTTCTTCCTCTCCCACTCCCCTTGCTTGTGTTCCCTCTCTCTCTGGCTGTCTCTATCTCTGTCAAATAAATGGATAGAATCTTTAAAAGAAAAACAAAACAAAACAAAACACAGTGTTGGAGTTAAAATATAATGTTACCTCAGGAGAACAGCATTTAGTGGGTGGCAGAAGTGGGCAAGTAAAAGTACTCAAAAAGAGAGAATCAGGGTTTGGGTAAGGCCAATTTTTATTTTTTATTTTGTCTTTATATCAATAAACTATTACATTATTTTATTGAGCCCACAACATAATATGAAATAATGCTTATTATATTTTTTTTCGAATCCAGCTTTAGGCATTTGTTCTCATTGAACTGATTCTCCCTGGACTGGGTGACTATGTTGCCCAGTTCTAAGGCAGCCAAGCACAGCCTGTTCCCAGATAATGACCCCCGTCGAGGGTGCCACGTGTGTGGCCTGTGTGGGCACAGGCATAAGCCTTGCCCTTGCTCGCAACCTGATGGTTCTCTCTGATTCAGTGTAAAACTCTCCCAAATAATGTGTGCACTTCGAGTGGTGCATTGCTCACATCGATATTACACAGCATAGCCAGAATGATATTTCTTTTTTTTCTGCTGAGATATTTCATACATATATTAGACTGCAAAAAAATATATATGTACAGAACAAAGAATAATTATGAAGAAAACACTATCAACATCATCACCCATGTCAAGAAACAGAACTTCGCCAGCTCTTCATGTAATGTAGGGTGCTTCCTCCTCATGGTTCAATTCCTCTTCTCAAGATCATGTGATCCTAACTGTTGAGATACTAACGGCCGTGCTGGATGTGTTTATGGCTTCTGCCCCTATGTCTTCATTTCTAAGCAACACGAATACACCTTTGATATGTACCTACATTCTAAATAACCTTGTTTAGTTTTGCTTGTTTTTGTATTTTTTTTTTCATTTTACCTGGAGTAGTGACATGAAGTTATTCATAGGTTAAATGTAGTGACATGAAATTATTCATGGGATTCTTTCATTATTTTTTTAAATATCAGTATCACTGCCCTCTTTTACATTCCTGATATATTTTGTGCTTTCATGCTTCTTATGATTCGTTCCAGCCAAATATTTTTTCAGTTTATGTGTGGTTTCCTAAATCTACATTTTTAATTTGATCTCTATTCTATGTTTCATTTTTAAGTAAACTTTATTTTAGACTAAGTTTAGATGTAAGGAATTATTGTGAAGATAGTACAGAGAACTAAGACATAGTTCTCTAATATCCCACACTACTTCCCCTATTACTTACATTGTATGTTAGTACCACACATTCGTCAGAAATAATAGGTATGTATTGATACATTATTATTAGTTAAAACCCATACTTTATTCGTATTTCCTTAGTTTTTCCTAATGTCTTCTTTTTTCTGTTCCAGGATCCCAACCAGGTTATCACTTGCATTTAGTTGTCATGTGTCCTTAGGCTCCCCTTGGTTGTGACTATTTCTCATATTCCTTGATTTGATGACCTGGATAGTTACAAAGATTACTGACCAAATATTTTCTAGAATGCCATTGCAGTGAAATTTTTCTTATGTTTTCTTCATGATTTGACTGGGATAATGTGTTTTTGGGAAGAAGGCCAGAGAGGGGAAGTGCCATTTTCATCACAACATGTCAAGAGTCTATTCTGTCAATAGGATGTTACTCTTGGGGGGTGCCTGTGCGGCTCAGTTGGTTAAGTTGGTCTTGATTGCAGCTCAGATCTTGATCTCAAGGTCATGAGATCAAGCCCTGTGTTGGGCTGCACGCTGGGCAGGGAGCCTTCTTGAGAGTCTTTTTCCCTCTCTGTCTGCCCCCCGTACACACTTATGTGCACATGCTTTCTCTCTCTCTCTCTCTCTCAAAAAAAAAAAAAAAAAGGAAGACATTATTCTTGATGTTAACCTATATCACCTGGCTTGACGTCATGATCATCAGGTTTCTCCCCTGTGAAGTTCCTTTCTTTTTCTTCCTTTCTATACTATACTCTTTGGGAGAAGGTCACTATGTGTAGTCTCCACCTAAGAAGTGGGAGTTACATTGCACATCTTAATGGCAGAATATATACTGAAGTCATTGGAATTCCTCCTCACATAATTCCCCTCCATTTATTTATGATTATTAGAATCTTCTTCCCCATTTATTGTATTCATTTATGTACATCAATATGGACTCAAGCACATTTATTTTTATACTCTGGGTTTTAATCAAATATTTTTTCTCAAATTGTCTCACCTTTGGCCTTTGGGAGTTTTTAGTTAGCTCCCATGTTCTTTTGATATACACCCATTATTGTGTGTGTGCATGTGTGTGCCTATGTGTGTGTGTGTGTGTGTGTGTGTTTTAGTAGTTTATTACTTTATGTCACTACCTTATGCTCCAGGCATAACTTGTGCCCCAATCCTAGAATCAGTCATTTCTCTGAAGAGCCCTTATTCTTTAAATTGGAGAATGATATCAAACCCCAAAGTACTAGGTGTCCTTATTGTTACTGGGTTGTTTTTTTCTTTTAGTTCTACTTAATAAAAGAGGTTGGAAATATATGTGTGTATACTAAGCTGTGTATACATGTATAGCTATAATTATTTATATATATGTATGTGTATATGTGTTTGCATATGTTATATATCATTTATATATTATTTGCATATATACACCAGTTATATATTATTTATGTGTATATATGTATACACTAAACATGACTTCATACTGATGTCTCTAACTCTATCACCACATGGATCATTCTACCTTTCTCCCCTTCCTTATATGTAACCTCTCACTCCTACAATGAGAAACCTGATTCCCACCATCTGTCATCAATTGACATTCAATGCCAGTACACNAAACACAGTGTTGGAGTTAAAATATAATGTTACCTCAGGAGAACATCATTTAGTGGGTGGCAGAAGTGGGCAAGTAAAAGTACTCAAAAAGAGAGAATCAGGGTTTGGGTAAGGCCAATTTTTATTTTTTATTTTGTCTTTATATCAATAAACTATTACATTATTTTATTGAGCCCACAACATAATATGAAATAATGCTTATTATATTTTTTTTCGAATCCAGCTTTAGGCATTTGTTCTCATTGAACTGATTCTCCCTGGACTGGGTGACTATGTTGCCCAGTTCTAAGGCAGCCAAGCACAGCCTGTTCCCAGATAATGACCCCCGTCGAGGGTGCCACGTGTGTGGCCTGTGTGGGCACAGGCATAAGCCTTGCCCTTGCTCGCAACCTGATGGTTCTCTCTGATTCAGTGTAAAACTCTCCCAAATAATGTGTGCACTTCGAGTGGTGCATTGCTCACATCGATATTACACAGCATAGCCAGAATGATATTTCTTTTTTTTCTGCTGAGATATTTCATACATATATTAGACTGCAAAAAAATATATATGTACAGAACAAAGAATAATTATGAAGAAAACACTATCAACATCATCACCCATGTCAAGAAACAGAACTTCGCCAGCTCTTCATGTAATGTAGGGTGCTTCCTCCTCATGGTTCAATTCCTCTTCTCAAGATCATGTGATCCTAACTGTTGAGATACTAACGGCCGTGCTGGATGTGTTTATGGCTTCTGCCCCTATGGCTTCATTTCTAAGCAACACGAATACACCTTTGATATGTACCTACGTTCTAAATAACCTTGTTTAGTTTTGCTTGTTTTTGTATTTTTTTTTTCATTTTACCTGGAGTAGTGACATGAAGTTATTCATAGGTTAAATGTAGTGACATGAAATTATTCATGGGATTCTTTCATTATTTTTTTAAATATCAGTATCACTGCCCTCTTTTACATTCCTGATATATTTTGTGCTTTCATGCTTCTTATGATTTGTTCCAGCCAAATATTTTTTCAGTTTATGTGTGGTTTCCTAAATCTACATTTTTAATTTGATCTCTATTCTATGTTTCATTTTTAAGTAAACTTTATTTTAGACTAAGTTTAGATGTAAGGAATTATTGTGAAGATAGTACAGAGAACTAAGACATAGTTCTCTAATATCCCACACTACTTCCCCTATTACTTACATTGTATGTTAGTACCACACATTCGTCAGAAATAATAGGTATGTATTGATACATTATTATTAGTTAAAACCCATACTTTATTCGTATTTCCTTAGTTTTTCCTAATGTCTTCTTTTTTCTGTTCCAGGATCCCAACCAGGTTATCACTTGCATTTAGTTGTCATGTGTCCTTAGGCTCCCCTTGGTTGTGACTATTTCTCATATTCCTTGATTTGATGACCTGGATAGTTACAAAGATTACTGACCAAATATTTTCTAGAATGCCATTGCAGTGAAATTTTTCTTATGTTTTCTTCATGATTTGACTGGGATAATGTGTTTTTGGGAAGAAGGCCAGAGAGGGGAAGTGCCATTTTCATCACAACATGTCAAGAGTCTATTCTGTCAATAGGATGTTACTCTTGGGGGGTGCCTGTGCGGCTCAGTTGGTTAAGTTGGTCTTGATTGCAGCTCAGATCTTGATCTCAAGGTCATGAGATCAAGCCCTGTGTTGGGCTGCACGCTGGGCAGGGAGCCTTCTTGAGAGTCTTTTTCCCTCTCTGTCTGCCCCCCATACACACTTATGTGCACATGCTTTCTCTCTCTCTCTCTCTCTCAAAAAAAAAAAAAAAAAAAAGNAAAAAAAAAAAAAAAAAGGAAGACATTATTCTTGATGTTAACCTAGATCACCTGGCTTGACGTCATGATCATCAGGTTTCTCCCCTGTGAAGTTCCTTTCTTTTTCTTCCTTTCTATACTATACTCTTTGGGAGAAGGTCACTATGTGTAGTCTCCACCTAAGAAGTGGGAGTTACATTGCACATCTTAATGGCAGAATATATACTGAAGTCATTGGAATTCCTCCTCACATAATTCCCCTCCATTTATTTATGATTATTAGAATCTTCTTCCCCATTTATTGTATTCATTTATGTACATCAATATGGACTCAAGCACATTTATTTTTATACTCTGGGTTTTAATCAAATATTTTTTCTCAAATTGTCTCACCTTTGGCCTTTGGGAGTTTTTAGTTAGCTCCCATGTTCTTTTGATATACACCCATTATTGTGTGTGTGCATGTGTGTGCCTATGTGTGTGTGTGTGTGTGTGTGTGTTTTAGTAGTTTATTACTTTATGTCACTACCTTATGCTCCAGGCATAACTTGTGCCCCAATCCTAGAATCAGTCATTTCTCTGAAGAGCCCTTATTCTTTAAATTGGAGAATGATATCAAACCCCAAAGTACTAGGTGTCCTTATTGTTACTGGGTTGTTTTTTTCTTTTAGTTCTACTTAATAACAGAGGTTGGAAATATATGTGTGTATACTAAGCTGCGTATACATGTATAGCTATAATTATTTATATATATGTATGTGTATATGTGTTTGCATATGTTATATATCATTTATATATTACTTGCATATATACACATCAGTTATATATTATTTTATGTGTATATATGTATACACTAAACATGACTTCATACTGATGTCTCTAACTCTATCACCACATGGATCATTCTACCTTTCTCCCCTTCCTTATATGTAACCTCTCACTCCTACAATGAGAAACCTGATTCCCACCATCTGTCATCAATTGACATTCAATGCCAGTACACATATGTATTGGTTTTAGAATGATTAATGCAGCCGCACAGGAAACAGCTTTATCAATAGAGTACAGTGCTATGTACAGATTTGTTTTTGTTTGTTTGTTTTGTCTTTAGGGTTACAGACTGCACTCACTTCCAGATGTTAGGCCAGCACCTTATTCTCCCACCTGCATCAGTTAGGTTGTTTCACATATTTGTGACACATTTAGGTTCTTTTTGTCATACTCTACATTCTATCCTAAGATCCCCAAATCTCCTAAATAATTTTATTAAAAATTTACATTTACATCAAACTAAAAACCTGCACAGCAAAGGAAATCATCAACAGATGAAAAAGCAACCTATGGAATGGGACAAGATATTTGCAGACCTTAACCCAAAGATTTACTTTTTGTGCTGTAAGTTCAATGGGTTTTCACAAATATTTAATGTCTTTTATTCACCATTATAGTACCATAAAGAATAGTTTTATTCCATATATTCCCCCCATTTAACTTTCTCTTTTGTGAGAACATTTAAGTTGTATTCTCTTAGCAAATTTAAATTACACAACCCAATGTTATCAATTAAAGTACCACATTATACACTGCATCCTAAGACTTTACTCATCTTATAACTGAAAATGTATACACTTTCACCAAACTTTTCTTATATTCATGCTCTCTAGGTCCTGACAACCATTTTTCTCCTGTTTCCGAATTCAACTTTATTTTAGATTCCACATATAAATGTCACTGTATGATACTTGTCTTTCTGTTTGGCTGATTTCAGTTAGCATAATGCCTTCCAGGTTCATCCACATTTTCACAAATGACAGGATTTCCTTTTTCTTAAAGGGTGAATAACAGTCCATCACATATATGTATAAGTATTTCTTGATCCATTCATCCACTGATGGACACTTAGGTTGTTTCCATACCTTGGCTATCATGAATGAAAATGGAAGCACAGATATCTGCAATATACCTGGTATACTTGCTGTTCCTTCCAGGAGGTGTTTTTGTTTTTCTTCTTGCCAATGCTTTAGATTTTCTACATAGACAATCATATCATCTTTGAGCAAAAACTTTTATTTTCTCTTTGTTATTCTGTGATAGGGTTGTAGGAACAAAATCAATAAGGAGGAAAATGAAATCTCATTGTGAAAAGTAAGTTCCCCTCCTTCCTTCACCACTTCCTACTCACCTATTTTTTATTTCTTTCCTTTACTTCTTTCTTATACAGATAATTATAGTGACCTATAATACACCATTTTTCCCCATGAAGATTTCATAAAAGTTTTTTCCTACACAGGTGGTTTAGGAACTCAGTCAAAATCATCTAGGATACTTTCTAAGAATTGGAGCAAATGTAAATATTGAAGCATATTTCCCCTCTAGCTTGAATTAAAATATATCATTCTTGCATCTGAATTTCCTCTATTCTTCTTATTCTTTAGTTGCATCTCTTGTATTAGCTTTGTTATAGACTAATAGACACATTAACACCATTCAGTTTCGTGTGTCCTTTTATTGCAAGAATGAGAATGGATTATGAAATTCTAACAAGGTGACAGAGATGGGAACAGGACATATATAGAAGACAAAAATGGAAAAGGTCTATTGGATTTTTTTTTCCAATAGGTGAACTTCCAAGATTTTATTTAAATTCCAGTTGGTTAACATAATGTAGTATTAGTTTCATGAATAGAATTTTGTTATTCATCACTTACATATAACACTCAGTGCTCATCACAACAAGTGTCCTCCTTAATGCCCATCACTTATTTAGCCCATCCCCCATGCACCTCCCTTCCAGAAATCCTCAGTTTGTTTCCTATAGTTAAGAGTCTCTTATGGTTTGCTTTCTTCACTGTTTTTATCTTATTTTATTTTCCCATCCCTTCCCCTATGTTCAACTGTTTTGTTTCTTAAATTCCACATGAGTGAAATTGTATGGAATTTGTCTTTCTCTGACAGACTTATTTTGCTTAGTATAATACACTCTAGCTCCAACCACATCATTGCAAATGGCGAGGTTTCATTCTTTTTGATGGCTGAGTAGTATGCCATTCATCAGTCGATGGACATTTGGCCACTTTCCATAATTTGGCTACTGCTGATGGTGCTTCTATAAACATTGGGGTGCATGTGCCACTTCGAATCAGTATTTTCATATCCTTTGGATAAATTGAGTAGTGCAATTGCTAGGTCTTAGGATCATTCTATTTTTAACTTTTAGAGGAACCTCCATACTGTTTTCTAGAGTAGCTGCACCAGTTTGCATTCCCACCAACAGTGTAAGAGGATTTCCCTTTCTCTGCATCCTCATCAACATCTGTTATTTCCTGAGTTGTTAATTTTAGCCATTCTGACAGGTATAATAAGATGGTTGGATTTTAATTCGAATTCTAATAATAAGATTGTTCCGTGTTACAGAAATAAGCCATGCGATAATACTGAAAGCGTACTTCGTAATCATTTTTTTCTATGGTGAAATGCTTGCTCTCTCTCTATCCTCTCTCTCTTCTCTGAAGACTTGTAGTATAGTTTCTTTGTGTCCAGTGCTTTGATATTTTATGTCTATATGCCTTAATATAGGTGTATTTTTATCTACTGTGTTAGACAAGCAGTGGATTTTTAAAATTTGGAAACTCTTCTTTCAAATTTGACTTTTTTTTCTTAACTTATTGTATTAACAATTTTTGGTTTCTGCAAAACTATTATTCAGATTTTGTTCTTCCACTAACTTATCTTCTAATTGTGTTTTCCCCATTTTACAACCAAAAATTAATTTGTTTTTATTTTGTTTTCTGGAAGATTTTTCAAATTTATCTTCTTCCTCTTTCATTTGAATTTGTTATTTCTGTTATCATATTTTTAATTGCCAAGAATACTTTTGTTTTCCAAATAGTCTTTTTTTATTGTATTCTACTCTTGTTTCATGGATGGAACACCTTCTTTCTCTCTCTTTTTTTCTCTGTCTCTATTAATTGATGATAGGTTTTTTTTTTAAGTTTTCTTTAAACTTCTTAATCTGTTTCCTCAAGTTGCTTTTTTATATTTATTTGTTTTGCTCTATTTTATAAAAGAGGTTTTTCCCAAGTGCCTAGTGATCATTGGTGTTCTATTCATACTTATGAATGAGGCACCAAGAAGTTTATTAGAATTCTGAGCACACAAGTACCACTGGTCAAACATGGGCTTCACTGCAGTTGGTCAGAATCTTCAGGGAAGACTGTTCTAAGATTGGAAAATGACTAACCCCCTTCTGGAAGCTGACTAGGCTAGCATGGTGTATGTAAACTTTCACTTAGTTCCCCCATTTCTGGTATGATATTCCCCAAATGTCTG
This sequence comes from Ailuropoda melanoleuca, assembly GCF_002007445.2. Taxonomy (NCBI): domain Eukaryota; kingdom Metazoa; phylum Chordata; class Mammalia; order Carnivora; family Ursidae; genus Ailuropoda; species Ailuropoda melanoleuca. The sequence goes on along the minus strand of NC_048222.1, from coordinate 98,981,743 downwards.
ATGTCCTGCATTACAGAGACAGTGTTTTCCTTTATCTCTGGATTTCTGGCTGGTAGGAAGATACACTTCACTCAGTTACAAAGAGTTTGAGGGCACACAGAAATCTAACTGCTTCTTAGAAGACTTTCAACAAATACTGTTTTAACCAAAACTTCACACTCAGTTGCAGCATTCCACGAAATTTTGAGCCTTCGTGGGGTTCTACAGTCCTTTATACTATCTTCTTTCTGTTAAAAATATTGTTTTCCTCAAAAATATCTGCAGCTCTAAGTCATAGGTACTGAAGTGTTTTATATTCCGAAACATGAAACTCCCCTAGTCACAGGGAACTTATTTATCATTAGTTGGAAAACAATCAAATGTTCACATTCAAATTTATTGTTAATTAACAAAAATCAGGATAATAAATTCCTTGTTTCTTTCTTTCTGTACATACACACACTATAACTCAAATATATCTTGATAAACTGCTTGTCTGATGTAGATTATCTATTGATATCCACATGATTGCAATTTATTTGGACTTAAAAATACTTTCAGAATCGATGTAATAGATATAAATTATAAGTTAATTAAAATATCTTATCAAACTAAATGTGTTAGAATGACCTAAAGTAATATACACCTTAGATAAACACATCTGTAATGCCATTAATCATCACACATTCAAATTAAATGATTCCAATAAATTACTTAGTATCAAATTGTTCAGACTAATCACAGTGTCATATATTATGAAATGGCATGTCCAATGAATTGCTGTGTGTATTATCAGGCATGCAATTATGACTTTGCTCTCATATTTCTCCCTCTCTTAAAGTAACACAATAATTCTGTGTGCTTAATGTTATTCTTCTTGATATATTGTAGATTCTTTTTCTTGATAGAGACAAAAAAAATTCTTATTACTTTTAGTCTCTTTGTTACACAAATTAAAGTTTTAACAATTCCACGCTTTTTAAATACTGCTAAATACAAAAAACAAATTAATATTTCCTTTTGCAAATACAAGAATAGAGCACTTTCCCACTCAGAATCAATGTAATATTCATGTAAGATTGCCTCTAAAAATAATTAGATTTTTATTATTTTATATTAATTTCTACTCCTATAATATTTAATTTTGGGCAGTTTGTTAGCTACTTTCTTTTTTTTTCCTAAGATTTTATCTATTTATTTGCCAGCAAGAGTGAGAAAGCACAAGCAGGGGGAGTGGCAGAGCTAGAGGGAGAAGCAGGCTCCCCACTGAGCAGGGAGCCTGATACAAGGTTCCATCCCAGGACCCTAGGATCATGACCTGAGTTGAAGGCAGATGCTTACCCGACTGAGCCACCCAAGCCCCCTGTTAGCTACTTTCATTCCTCATCCACGTCAATTAAGATTCATGTTAGGAAATATCCCAAAATGATATATATATAATCACGTGTATTTTATACAATGCAGGTAAAATTGAAATAAAAAATAAATTTGTATAATTGGATCTTTATGAAATTTAAAGAGCAGAGGACTTGGTTCAGATAGATTAATCATTATAGAGATACAGAATAAACAAAAAATTAATCTCTAAGGATTTCCATTTTTATATTCTACGCAGTGTTCTTCATGAAGTAGAAAACAAGCAAATGTTGTAGAATTACTAATTATCATAATTAGATGGTTTAAATCAAACAGAAAAAAATAATTACATTGATTATATAAACAGAGATGTCAATTTCCTTTACAGGAATGTCATTACCACCTATTAAATTCTCATATCCAAGTTTTATCTGGATAAGATACATGAAATATATGTTTAATACATATATAAATACAATAAATACCATTCTTAGATTTTAGAAATCAAGATGCAGGAATTAATATCCAAAAATATGGAAAAAAGTGATGTCCCTGGCTTTTTCCTCAGAAGAACTTCTAGGCTGCAGTATATGGATGTAAGCCCACACAAAGCAAGCGGTCTCTGAGCAGAGAAGATAGAAATTGGGAGTTTGATATTACTGAGGTGACTGGAGTTTATAGATAGGGCACTGGAGTCAGGGTGTTGCACAAAGGAAGAAACGTGTAGGAGACTCAGAACAATTACATCTTTTCTTGACACAAAATTCCAATGAAGTTAATTTTGTCGTCATTAAATTAGGGTTAAAAATTATAACATACATTTTACTTTCCTAAATTAGGGAATGGTGGCAAATTAACAAAAAAACAGACTGGATTTGGGGCGCCTGGGTGGCTCAGTCCCTTAATCATCTGCTTTCGTCTCAGGTCATGATCCTGGGGTCCTGGGATAAAGCCCCACATCCCACACCGGGCTCCTGCTCAGTGGGGAGCCTGCTTCTCCCTCTCCCCCCTGCTTGTGTTCTCTCTCGCTCTCTCTCTTTTTCTCAAATAAATAAATAATCTTAAAATAAAGACTGGATTAAAAATCAAAATTATATAAGAAATCATAAAATAAGTACGAGTTTACATTTTCTTATATTATTATATACTTTCAAGTTACCGCTGATTAGTAACTAGGAAACATCCCACAGTTTAGTATGTTTCTACCTACTGCCGGCAAGGAATATGCAGCTCTTGCCATGTATGACTCATCTGCAAATTGTATAAGACCTGAACTGGCCCATAACCTATGCTTCCTGGAGTGAGATCAGTACGCTAATCACATGCTCTCTGGCTCTAAAAGTATCTAAACGCGTACTTGTGACTTACATACCCATCTTGTGGTGGCTCAGTAACAGCGCATGCCGAGCACCAGGACCATATTGTCGATTTCAGTCGACAGGATAACCAATGTAGACATCATATATAAGAATAACAAAACTAAAATCTTATTTTTGGAATACATAACAATTCTCCTTTTATATGTACAATTTGAACATGATGGTTATATGAAGTAAGGATTTCTTTTTTCAGCTCTATTTCCTAAAAACACAACTAAATGATGTACAAGTATGAAAGAGTATATTGACAAAAAAAAAAAGTGGTTTGGAATGTAAATGATGTGTTGGAGTCTGTTTGGATGATACTGTTGGATAGTATGAAAACAGTCTGGGTAGTTACCCAGATCAAGGAGCTTGTACTTCCTTCATCAAGGAAGTATTGCTATAAAAATAAAAGTCAGCTAAACTGAACAGGGAATTTAGGAGCAGACTAAAACTCTGAAGGATGTAAATGCCAATGCAATAAATTTAGAGAATGTTCTCTACGTTATTTAATAAGGAAGCTGATTAAAAACAACCGTAACAGCACAGCGAGGTGCAATGTTTGTTGAATGAAATATTCCATGCAGATCTACTTTGGGTTATTACTACAGGACCAGAAATCAGTTTGGTTCTATTTCTTTTTAAAGAGGTGAATTGCGCACTGACTTGCTTAGTTGTCTATTGTCTTGGGTATTTTTAATGGTATTTACACTGCCACGTGAGAAAAAATTCAGTATGTTTTTAATGGTAGTTAAAATCGCAGGACAACAATAAAAATAGGAAGTTTGGAAGAATGGCTTCTATAGGTTGTTATGACATGTTTCATGATTTTACAATAATTTTCACTGAAGTAGGTAGAATTCACAGTATTGTATGTCTGAGAAACGTAATTACTATATTTTTAATATCTTACAAACTTGATAGAAATAGTTAAAATTTGTACTAAAAGTATATTCAGAGAGTAAGAAATCTATGTATCTGTAATTTACTTTTTTTTATCAAAGCATAATTTAAATTTATTTAAAATTGTATAGGATAAATGATCAGAAATGGCCATTAAGAATTAAAGATAAATTTTGAAAATATAGAATCACTTCTTTCAGTTTGAGATCAAGTTTTTAAATGAATGTTGCAAAATTTATTTAAGATATCTTTAATTTCTCAACTATTCACCTCATTTTAAAAAAATGGAATAGTGTAAGAATATATTATCCCTACAAAGTAGTGCTGTTAATCCAACTTAGGTCAGATAAATTAACAAATTAGTAAATATAAAGCAAACAAATGAACATATTTAATATTGAACACCTTATATCTAATATGCATGGTATTTGTTTGAAACAAGCAAATAGAGATAGAAAATGAGTGTATCATCAGCTATTACTACAACTATAATGTATAACAGATCTTTCTAATAGTGGCTTAAAACAAAATTTGTTTTTGCTCATTGGACTGAGTTTTACTTCTTAGTATTAAAAAAGCTTAATGCCAGATGACGTCCTATGTGGTCCTGGTTCAGCTAAACCAATTATTTTAAAGAACAATACTGAAACAGAAGGAAGCTCAAAGAAGTCATAGAAACTAGGGCACATAATAGGACAGAATTAGAACACTTACAAAAATATCTCTGTCAAGAGCCAGGGCTGTCAGACTCAATGGCTCCTATATCAGAAAGCAATAGACATAGTTTTTCTAGCAGCGCCAGAAGTAAAGCCAATGTATTTGATCAAATATAAAGTCAATGTCTATGAATAAGAAAGTTTCCTAATTCTTTTTAATATGGATATTTGAAATGTAGCCAGTTTCTTGTGTAACTAACAGCACCTAGACTTTTGAAAAAATACACTAGAAAATATCAAATTAGTAACTAAATTAAGAATGATTAAATGAATATATGAACAAAGCCAAAATGGATATTCAGAACCTTTATAAGTGTGGACAACAGCAAGCATAAATTAAGAAAATACTAATAAGTTCCATATAACTAAGAGATGGGGAAAAAAAAAAAAGAGTCTCGGTAGCACAACAGCTGCTAAAGACATTAAGGCTTAATGTGTGCCAGGGAATGATGCCATAAGATAAAAACTGTGCTTTAAAGCTAAGCTTGAGAAACAAAAGAGAATTAACAGAATAAGTATATTGAGCCAGGCATTATTTATAATAAGTTGGATAGAAAGGCTACTTAGAAGGCACACTTAGAGAGTGGCATCCCCAAAGAGGCAAAGAATGGAATGTCCACAGATAATATATTTAAAATGTTAGGAAATGATAGGAATATAATTAAATGGCATGTAAAATAATAGATTCAGATTGTGAGATGGCCTACAAGACAATGTAAAGTAATAGTTACTCCAACAAATAAATGCATTATACAATGAATGTTACTCGGGTTGCTTTTCAGAATTCATTGGAGAAAATAAAATCAAATAGGTCTATGAAGGTAGGATAAACCAGGTGGGAAACTGTTTCTCTCTCTGATCCAGCTGAAACTGCAAATATTCTCCAATACAAAGTAGCAAACTGTTTAAGGAAATAGTAAAAATAATATAGGATGTTTTAGAAGAAGTTATCATCAAACTCATCATTTCACAATATAATTCAAAATTGTGCTTGCTAATAAAAAGCATCATAGACTTTTAAAATGGAAAAAAATGTAACAAAATTGGCCATATGCATATGAGATGTAGGACAACTAGTCTGTGAGATTTCCATTACCATGGGGAAATACACATCAGCAATTTATTTGTATCATGTTCTCTGCAATTTCACAGCTGAAGACCACCAAAAATAATTCACATTCACATTAAAAGGGCCCAGGGTACTTTCATTAGGCAGTTTCAGGGATTATTTTAATATACCAAAGATAGTAAATAATAGATGTAAAAACATTTAAATATAATATTTATAGATAATATAATCATAGAACAAAATAAAGAAATTGAACATTATCTATCTATACATAATCACACATACACACAAAGAAAATGTATCAGAAAGGCTAATGAAATAATAGAAATTTTACAAAAAGAGGATGATCAATAGCAGAAGAAAAAGTACTACTTAAATAAATCCCAGTTAAATTCTTGGAAACTGGTCTTTCAAGGAAGAAAAAGACCCTAATAAGATTAAAAATAATGGAAATAGTGATCTCTGAAGATAAGAAGGAAGTGCAAAAGTTATGTAGTAATTTTGTTTTCCTTTGGCTTTATTTATTTACTTACTTTTTAATGTTTTCCTTTGACTTTAGGAAAAAAAATATTTTCTTTGTATAGGAAATCTTCAACATTACAATAAATAGCCAAAACAGAACTCCCCAAAACAAATCTGGAGATTGCAAAAGCTAGTTTTAAGCAGTGAGTCTTGAATTAACTCCTGGTGCAGCACTTTTGATCATTTTCCTATGTAAGATTAGATTCCCTTGCCAAAGTCTAGATCCCCAAGCCAGAAATCTCAGAGAGTTTCCGGACAGATTAACATTTTGCATCTGTGTTCTATTTCTGTTCCAAAGAAATACTCAACTTGTATTTAAACCCAGCTATGTCATTTTGTTTTTATCTTTTTATATCTCATTCATTCATGTATATGGAGTGGAGGGCCTTATAAAAGGTGAAAACACTATGCCATCATGAAATAAAATTAACATAATTTCTTTAAAACATAGTTTTTAAAAAAGCAATAAATGTGAGGGGCACCCGGGTGGTTCAGTCATTAAGTGTCTGCATTTGGCTCAGGGTGTGATCCCAGAGTCCTGGGATTGAGGCCCGCATCAGGCTTTTCCATTGGGAGCCTGCTTCTTCCTCTCCCACTCCCCCTACATGTGTTCCCCCTCTCGCTGGCTGTCTCTCTCTCAGTCAAATAAATAAATAAAATCTTTATAAAAAAAGTAATAAATGTGATTAATAAAAACAAACAAAAGCCAAAAGATCACCACCAAAATATTTGCATTGTATCCTACTATATAGACTTCACAAAGAAAGTAAATAAAGACATATTTTTTATTAATTTATTTTTAAGTACTCTCTACACCCAACGTGGGACTTGAACTCAAGACCCTGAGCTCAAGAGTCAGATGTTCCACTGACTAAGTCAGCTAGGCGTCCCAAAAATTCACATTTTTGGTAGCCAGATTATAATGTTTCACACAGCCTAAAAAAACTAAGCTAAACCAAAATGAACTTTTAAGGTATTAACTTTCAACAGCCTGTCAAGGGCTACAACAATGAAAGATATTAATTATATCTACACATAGCAAGTAAAGTTAAGGAGAGATTAACAAAATTCAAGTCATTAAAAATCAATAAAGGTAAAAATCATACATAACATCAGATTGTCCTACACAGCTTAAGCTACAGAATATACTCTAGTCTATCCAGAGTAAGGGATTGGTGTCCTCTTCTGGAAATGGAAGTTTAATCTACCCCTCTTCTAAGGCAGACTCCCCTTTCTGGGTTCTGTCCTGGCATAATTCTTTAGAGTCATTGAGAGTTGTGCATTCCAGTTTTGGTTTTGCCATCAAATATTGACTATAAAAGCAGAAGAAAAGTTGACCTTAGTGATGAAAATGTTATATCTATAAAAAGTATTATTTTCTGCAGTGGACATGGATGCCTAGGGTACACGTTCCCTGAAGAAGCAAATCTTCAGGTATTAACTGTTCCACTCTGTTGCATATATTTAGTGTAGGGGATTTAGTCATAACCCTAGGTTCTTTTAAAGACTATTTGAGAGAGAGAGAGTGAGTGCAAGGGGGTGGGGGGAGGGACAGAAGCAGAGGGATGGAGAATCCCAAACAGACTCCACTCTGACTGTGGAACCCAAATGGAGGCTTGATCTCAAGATCCCAAAATCATGGCTTGAGCTAAAATCAGGAGCCATATGCATAACGAACTGAGCCACCCAGGTGCCCATCCCAGGTTCTTTTAGAGTTCTCTCAATTCTATTTTGATTCAAAGATAGGGAGCGGTGTTGAAATCAGATATACAGGGAGTGATAGAGTCTCTTCATCTGAAATATCTGGCCTCAAAGAGATGAGTTAAATTCCAATTTGTTGTATTTCCTCTTACAGTAGAACCCAAAACACTACTTTGGAGGCTAACCAACTTACCTAGTTACAACCAGAAAGACTCTAGAGGAATCTTTTAAGTATCATTTTCCTGGGAAAGAAAAGTTAACAATATCACAATAAATTACAAGAATTTTTTCTTTAGTGGCCTGAAGTCCAAAGTATTCCAGCTTTGGAAGTCCTCTGTTCTATTAACTTTGTGCATAGACATCCTCCCCAGAACACTGGGACAATCCCCAGGTTACCGAAATAGTCTGATTTACATATTAGTAGTTTTCAGATTGTCTTCCTTCTTCCTCTGGAAAGCCACCCTTTTCCCATTTTTCCTTATCTATATGAGGTTTCTGATAAATAATTGCAGGGTTGTTTTTTTTTCTTTGAGATACAGGAATTTAGAATGGTTCTGCAAAGGTAAGAGTGGTTCTGTCTCTTCTTTCTCACCTGAGCATGGCTTTTTCTGTATCATTCTTATAATCAATGTAGATTGTTATAATCAGTATAGATAAACAAGTGGGAGTTAAACAGAATATCTTACATCATTGGAATAGCTGATTAAATTAAGTGCCTCTCTGTCCTTTAGCAAGGATACTTATTTTACTTCAATGTTCTATGGGCCTAAAAAATACTAGACTTCTAATGAATATGCTATTGAGAAATTGTTCGAGTAATAATGGCATACATGTGTCAAAGAAAATTTGCTTTGGACAGGTTAAACAGGCAAGGAAGATTTTATTCAAGACTACTGCAATAGGAGAGAGATTGACTACAATTCTGCTACAACAAAAGAATATTAAGTGCTAGAATGAGTTACTGGAAAAGTAATGGAGGACTGTAGGGAAGAAATTGGCCGAAGTGATTAGACTATTTGTGTTTGCTAATTGGTGCTCATTGAAGTTTAGCTCCTATCTTCCCACAGAAACTAGGAGATAAAGGTAATTCTTGATGATTACATTACCAAGTGGTAGTTTCCTGCCCTTGAGAATGGCATTACTGTGTTATAATATTGATAAGAGTCTGGGAGAAGATTTATACCTCAAAGGAGCAGAGAAGGAATTTACAATTGCATGTTTTCTAAAGTAAATACTCTCAGGAAAAGGAAAGCCAAGAAGCAACCTGTCTAAAGCTTAATCATGATGAGGGGAATATTCAGACAGTTTTGGTCACATGCTTCCTTAAGCTAACATAGCCAGGTTTTATGTTTGGCTATAAGCATTCATTCCATTTCAATACATTTTCCACATTCAGGCAACACAATTTTAAGTTACTAAACTTTATTAACAAGCACCTCTCAAAAAGGGATCTTTTTTCCCATATAAATGTTCTCTTTTCATATGCTAGTATACAAACATATTGCCTTGGCAGGATGTTTGAAGGTTAATTGACCCAGGACAGCTGACTTATTAAGAACAAAATTTGACTATAATCTTACGAGAAAATTTTACTTTTTATCCTCTGAATTGATCTGGAGAGAACAATTGGCAAGTTGTGTTTGCATATCTTGACTTTTCGTTCAAGGGAGCACCAGCCATAGTGATAAATCCTAGTACAACGTTAAAATTTAAAGATAAAGAGGTACCTAATAGTAAAAAGAAATCCAGGGTGGCTTGCAGAACAGTGATGATGCTTTTCCTACAACAGTGCTCTTAAGAAATCAAATGGTCATATTCTCCATCATCAGCATTTATCTATGCTCTCTTAGGCAATACACACATTAGGAAATTAGAAAATAGAAGTTGCAAGGTACCGACCCTTTAGTTGTGTCAGCACTTGAGAAAGAATAAACATGACAAGCACTGTATATTAGAAAACTCTTCTGGGATGACATCGGGAGGACATGACCTCTGGTTCACATGTGAACTGAATCAAGGCAATAGGAGGCTCCTCACCTCCTCCCCTCTCCTAAGAATGTGCATTCTACTTGTTCCCGGAGGCCACCCCTTAGATAGCCTTGAGATACTGATGTGGTGTTAAGGCCATCTGGGTGATATATATATAACTGAACTCAGTTAAGGCATCTATATAAGCTTTTAAGATTTGGCAAGCTAGTGCAGGGATCTACTCATCTTGCAGCTGCCCAGGAAAAGCCTCATATGTAAATTTTCTTGCTTATTAGACCTGCCACCACCAATCTGGAGTGGCCTCCCTCTTTCTTCCGTCTCTCACTGCCTTCTGCATACAGGGGACAGTTTCAGGTTTTACCTGAGAGGCTCCCGAGGAGCTTGAGAACCAATAAGCCCTTAGGATGATAGCCAAGTCTTAACACAGCACATTGTTTCATAGTTAACTTGAAACAATACAAATCCAATATGCAGAAAATATGAGAAGGAAAGGCACTGAGAGAAAGATACTTGGCTCTACAGGATATAATTCAATATAAAATTTTTTAAATGAATGAATTCTAAATACATGTATTTTTTTTGTTTCCTTGAAGAACATTTATTTAGGAACCAACTAAATGGTTTCTAACAATTTATAAATAATAAAATTATACTAGATTTAGTTCTTTGGAAGAATAATCCAAACTTCCCAAGTAACCAATAGAGAGGAGAGATAGAAAAAGGATAGTTCCAAGAAGCATTTTGAATGGGGAATAGCATTTATTATTTCTTGACATGACTAATTGCTTGAACTTAGGCTTTACTGTGATAACAATGATTTTAAAAATATTTCTTCTGTTTATTTGGCAATAAAATAAGAATTGCCATTATAATATCTCTGGTCAAAAATAATAAAGCATATTTAAATAAAATGGAATGGCATGATATAAGATCTTGAACTCTCCCCTCAAATTTGATTCATCTTATTTTTTATTTGAAATTTGTATTAGATTAGACCAATTTTATGTCAAGAATATATTGTTGCCAAGAGCCAGAAGGAAATAATAAGTTGCTTTGGGGCCAACTAAAAATTTTTCTTAAGAAATCTAATCAAAGTTCTGACTATGGACTATGAGAAACAAACTGAGGACTTCAGAGGGGAGGGGGTGGGGGAATGGGATAGGCTGGTGATGGGTAGTAAGGAGGGCACGTATTGCATGGTGCACTAGGTGTTACACGCAACTAATGGAGCATCGATCTTTACATCGGAATCCGGGGATGTACTGTATGGTGACTAACATAATATAATAAAAAAAGATTTAAAAAAAAA
>NC_048222.1:98935475-98970320 GCF_002007445.2 Ailuropoda melanoleuca | reverse complement strand
GAAAAAAAAGAAATCTAATCAAAGTTCTGATTTTGCAACAGGTTATTTTAGTAGAATGACTCATTTTTATATCCTAAAACACATACAGAACCAACACCGCTGACAAATGAGCTTCCATTTCAACCAATTCATGAATTTGAGATGATGGATGAGGATGAAAACATATTATTTGAGAGAAATGTATTTCTGGACTACTTAATGGAATTATTTGTGACTCTATGATGTTTCTCAAGTTCCAGAAGATTGTATAGAACAATCTAGAGTTAATACGTTTCTCACTGTGATATTTATAAATGTTAATTGAGTTCCTTTTTTGAGCAGTATGCTATGCACTAGGAGTCAATGATAGGCAAACTATAACCCCTAAATAAATTTGTGTTTGTAAAATAGAAGTATTATATGAAAATATATAGGTAGGTATGTGTGTGTGTGTATGTGTGTGTGTGTGTGTGAGTGTGTGTGTGTGTGTATACACACATATATAGGGGTAGGTATGGAATTATAAAGACAAAAATACTTAAATACAGAAATATCATATGTAATTATCAACAGAATGTGAGAAATGTAGATAATGATTAAGGTCCTTTAATTCACCTTATATTCATCATTTATGCTTTAATAGTTGAGTTTCTATTGTTTTCAAGGCCCTCTTGGATATAGGTCAGCTATTTGGACATGAAAAGATGCTGGCCGATTGTCTTGTGTGCACCTCCTAATGTGTGTACTAAGATCCTCCATAAAGATGATCTGTAGGTTTCCTTCTAGTACAAATATTCTGTGTATTAATGATAAGGGCACCAGTAATAGCTGAGTTTTGTACTAGTGAAGCTCTACTTATTAGGTAGAGAATGACTTACCTATCAGTGTAGAGATGAGATCACATCAATTACTAACTCTTCTCACAGATTCATTATTTTAACCTCTTTTGATGATGGAGAAACTACAGTCATGTGCAAATTTCCCTCCAAAATTACTGCTGCTTGGGTCAAGATGAGCTTCAGAAACTGGTGCAATCACTGTTTGAGATCCATATTTGTGTACAATATGAGTCAAATTCAAAGTGCTTTACTAAAGATGCATATTACTTCCTCATGCCTAAGCCATTATTACAGTGTTAACTTGGACCTTGTTCCTTTTTGCCTTTGCTTGAATAGGACAAATAGGATGCAAGATACTCTGCAAGAGCCACAGTTAGTTCAAAACGAGATTTTCTTTCATGCGTATTTTCTCCTTTCCTCTCTCTCCAAAATGGCATTACAAACTTCTCATTTCGGAATCAGAATTCACTTCATTAGCACCTTACCAACATAAGAATTTCTGTATCCTCAACATAATGGATTTCTATGATCTATCTGTATCTATCTATCTATCTATCATCTATCTATCTATCTATCACCTATCATCAATCTATCTAGCTATCTAGCTATCTAGCTAAGCTATAGATATATAGATAGACGTAGATCTATCTATATATCTGTCCTTATCATCTATCTATCTATCTAGGGCTTTCTACCACAGTGAAATTGCAAGAGCCCCAGAGGTATGGGGCATGTCAAGATGTGAAGGATAAGTTATTGCGTCTGATCCCTCCTACAACCAAATGGAGATACTACACCTAGTGGGGCTCTTTAGATTTTAGAAGCAAGATATTCCTCATTTGGGTGTGTTACTCTTGCCCACTTACTGAAAAATCTTAAATGTTGCTAATTTTGAGTGGGGCCAGAACATGAGAGGGCTCTGAAGCAGGTCCGGGCTGCTGTGCAAGCTGCTCTGCCTCTTTGGCCACACAATCCAGCAGATCCAATGGTGCTGAAGGTTCAGTGGCAGGTAGGGATGCTGTTCAGAGCCTTTGACAGGACTTTTGGATTTTAGAGCAAGACCCTGCCATTATCAAAGGAGAGGAGAAATACTCTCCTTTTGAGAAATAGCTGCTGGCCTGCTGAGCCTCAGGAGAGACTGAACAATTGACCATGGGCCACCAACTTACCTGAGCTGCCTATCATGAAGTGGGTGTTATCTGACCCACCAAGTCATAAATTTGAGTGTGCAGAGCAACACTCTGTCATCCAGTGGAAGTAGTATATATGTGATTGGGCTGAGCTGGCCCTCAAGGCACAAGTAAGCTACATGAAGAAGTGGCCCAAATGCCCCGTTCCCATGGGCTACATTGTCCTACTTTGCTTCTTTTTCTTGACCAACACCTATCACTACACAGAGACTTCTCTACTATCAATTGACAAAGGAACTCTTCTGATCAAATAACTCACTTCATAGCAAAAGTATAGACGCAATATGTAGACACCATGTAAAAGTGGACGGCAAAGGGTGGAACCAAAGGGTGGACCTTTGAGCAGTGTATTTGATTGATCACTTTACTTGGAAAAAGAAATAGTTGTGCAATTATATACTGATTTGTGGGCAATAGCCAAGGTTTGGCTGGATGGTCCAGGAATTGTAAGGAACATTATGGAAAAATTGGTGACAAATTTGAGGGCAAAAGAACAGAGCAGACACAAATATCTCAGAGGAGGATTTTCATAATCAAGTAGATAGGATAACCTTGCTAGTATGTGAACAAACTAAACAGAAATTATCTTAAGCCCTCCAATTCTCTACTTCTTCCTGAATAAGATGAAGGAATTCAATATAATAGTCTGTTGGGTGTTTTCCACATATGACAGTTTATGTTTCTATAATAAACTAATGGCAAGTATATGACTGTTGTTGGCACTGAGCTAAAATTTTGAATAAATTCAGATTACACAAAAGGAAGTTAGTGCTATTAATAGTTTCAATAGCAAGACAAGACAAAATAAATATGAAAGGAAAATATGGCATTTCTTTGGCCTCTGTAACCCTTGTTGGTATTATTTTATCCTATTCAAGTCATGCTTTTTTGAAAAATTTACAAAGTTTATTATAGGTATACAAAATGTTGATTAGCATCTTTCTTATGTTATGGTCCATCATTCACATTTTATAGACAACAGAATGAAGCATCTAAAGAGACCAGAAAAGTGAGTTTAAATCATTAACTTAATGAATTATAATATATTGTGGCTGATGATCTGAAAGAGAAAACTTAGTTACCAAAAATCATGTCTACAATTGTTTGTGGAGAACATAGCAGAATAGCTGTGCAGCAGTGAGTTGAAGTTTAGTGAGGAACAAAGATTCTTTGAATGTGGGTCATGATAAAATAAAGAAGTAATTTATTATACTAAGATGGTGCTGAGGATATTAGAAATCCAAAAAAGTGTCAAGTAGAGGTAATTACAAGCAAGTGTTTCATTAGAATCATTGAATGAGACATGAAAATATCAAGGAGCTAACTGAAATTGTCTAGAAATATATATTAAGAAACTTAAATACTTAGATTAATATTTACCTATCTATAGGGACTTGCTACACATGCAAACTGAATTCATTGCTACTGGTCACAATAAGTTTAATCATACCTATGGTATTAAATTCAGTAGACCAAATATATATATATATATATATATAGAGAGAGAGAGAGAGAGAGAGAGAGAGAGAGAGAGAAGAGAGAGAGAGAGAGAGAGAGAGAGAGAGAAAGGTAAGGTTTGCTTTTTCCTTTGTGTCAGTAATAAACTTTTACAAGAGTTCATTGCACAGCTGAGAAAAGACTACAAATAGCCTCCATTAGTTCTAATGTCACTTTGCTCATGGATTTCTTCCTGCCTGTTGGAAGCAAAACTGTTGAGGTATCATTTGTGTCCACCATTGAGCTAAAGTTTAGTTTTCACATGTTCCTGTTAAAGATTCATGGACTAGCCTAACAAATAAATGATAAAGAAAAGATATTTTTTTTAAAAATATAGATCATTTCTGACAGGTCCTTGCTGGTAATGGGAGAAAAACAATCCTTCATAGTTCTTATTATTTCAGGCCAGGGGAGTTGTTTTATGTTCTTTACTCTTTACCATATTGGAGAGTTTATATAGTGGTAGAGCCCTTCTATCTAGTGGTAGAGCCCATGCCTTCCTAATTAGGCAGAAAGTTGCATTTTGTAGAGATTATGCTGAGTGAAAAAAAAAATAGAGGGGGTTAACTCTTTTCCATATTTATAAAAGAAAAGCCACATGTTTGAAGGAAAAGGAGAAACAAACACAGAATATCAGCTTAAAAGTTAAAGATCTTATGCAGGAACTTGTCTGTATAGTTTTAATGAGCATTTTTGAAGTAAATTTATTACCAAAGATAAGTGGAACATTCCAGGCTGCAAATAAAAAAATATAAGCCTCAAGCACGGAGCATCTTGCATCAGTATGAACAGGTGATTAGTAGTGGTAAGTCATAGACGGCGAGTCCAGCTCAGAGCTCTTTTGGCTGCATATGCTATTGAACCAATGTGGAACATTCTAAGTAATATCAAGCCCTTCAGAAAGTTGTCACATCCACTGATTTATTTAGTCATTTAGTGAGTCAGTAATAGTTTTACTTGACAAAATGATAAACATAATACATTTAATGGTACTTTAAGTATCAGTCACTGTGTTAGGATTTGTCAATACAAAAATGAGTAATATACAACCTTGCCCTAAAAAAGTTTTCAGCTTCACAAAATTTATCTACTTTATTTATAACCAGTGATTTTTTTCCTAGTTGTATTCTCTTAGACTAAAGAATCTCTTCACTCCTTCCTTCCTTAATCCTGAGTTCATCTTTCTGAGTAAATTAGAAAACAATACTTGGCTTATAATTCACAAATAAAAATTCTGTTAGAGTAATAGCTGCTTTCTTAGCTTATAAAATAAAGCCAACATAAATTAAAAATGTCAACAAAATTGTACCATAGTAAATTATGTATTAGTTATCATGGTGAATTATGAATTTTATTTATATATTTGCTTAGTGAAACAACTACTGTTATGTCAACAAGAACAAGGAAAAGTTAATGAGTTGAGTATTTAGAGCAATTAGGAGTTAAAATATATATATAAATTCAAGGGCACATCCCTTAAATTTATGAAAAAGTAGAAATAAAGTACATATGCTAAGAAGTTTTCATTGAAAATATTTCTAGAAAGCATTGATGAAATGAGAAAATAAAGTGAATTAAAATTTGATTATTTTTCCTGATGTTATTGAATAGGCCATAAAGAAAATACAGAGCATGGGCTCATATAAATAAAAGATACTCAGACTGAGATTCTTACCACTAAAAGGCTACCTTTGCTTGAGTTAATAAAAGTAAATTGAAATTTGTCATCTTGAATTATTTGGGATCCAGTTGGACATTCAGATACAGATACAGACTCAAGATAGAGACTCAAGATACAGATCTTGATTTCCAAGTTCTCTTCAGCACTCCAGGAAATTGACGGAATTCTGGCTCTTTAGTCTTAAACTTGTCTTTCAGACTCTTGTCAGTAGTCTCTTCCAGTCAGTTTAATAGAACATGAGCTCAGGATAAGAGGTTCACTGAATAAGTTAGTTGGTAATAATACTCTATTGTGTCTTTCAAATCCATTGCTCTTTNAGACTCTTGTCAGTAGTTTCTTCCAGTCAGTTTAATAGAACATGAGCTCAGGATAAGAGGTTCACTGAATAAGTTAGTTGGTAATAATACTCTATTGTGTCTTTCAAATCCATTGCTCTTTTCCCCCCAGCCATCTTAAATATCATCTTGTAAATTAATTTTTGTCACATAACAGATTAAATCAACAACATAGAACAATGCAGAAAGAATTTTCCAAAGCGAATTTTAAAGAACAGAAGTTTTATATAGCTGAAGTGAGGGGAAATGTCATATTCTTAGGATAAAATCACAGCCAGGATTATTTAAAGTGGAATAGGAATTCATTTAAAAATAAAACTTGTGCATATAAAAGGGGATAGGTGGAGTCTCTTGTNCCCCCCCAGCCAACTTAAATATCATATTGTAAATTAATTTTTGTCATATAACAGATTAAATCAACAACATAGAACAATGCAGAAAGAATTTTCCAAAGCGAATTTTAAAGAACAAGAGAAGTTTTATATAGCTGAAGTGAGGGGAAATGTCATATTCTTAGGATAAAATCACAGCCAGGATTGTTTAAAGTGGAATAGGAATTCATTTAAAAATAAAACTTGTGCATATAAAAGGGGATAGGTGGAGTCTCTTGTTCCCCATTTTTTGAAAATATTCTGGTTATGCATTGATCTTTAATTATTTTTCAAGAAATTCAAATAGAAAGAACAGTACACCAGTATCTGTGATCATTGATACAGTGTCTAAAACACATCAAGCTTTAACGTTTGTTCTTTTCATTAATTNGTGAAAATATTCTGGTTATGCAATGATCTTTAATTATTTTTCAAGAAATTCAAATAGAAAGAACAGTATACCAGTATCTGTGATCATTGATACAGTGTCTAAAATACATCAAGCTTTAATGTTTGTTCTTTTCATTAATTAATATCATTGAACAAATGCACCAAAAATAGTTTGTTGTATGTATCTAATGATATGTACAGTGCAACTGGCTGAGGATCAAAGGAGATAGTTGCTACAGTGTCTCTTAGACTCCTTTCCCAATACTGTCCAATTTTTATTGCTCCTGACAGCCTCTTATTGGGGAACAAAGGTTTCATCAGAGGTGTCATCAAAGGTGCAGTTTCTAGTTTGATTTCTCATTCCCACAGTTTTGGTTGGTGTAAAAGATAAAAACACACAAAGAGAAATTTACTCTGCAATCTCAGACTGAAGGTTAACTAAAATTTTCATTGTGATACCTACCTTTCATGTATTTAGATACAGGATTATAAAGACAAAATTTCCTTTATTTAAAAGTAACATTTTTTGCTTGATTCCTACAGAAAATGTAAAATCTCATTATTTGCATATTTTGGACACATTATTTTAAGCATTATTAAAGGTAAAGTCAAGCCAATATCTCCTTTCGGAAGTAGTTCCCATATTTAGGTTATAGGTAAAGAATTATAAAATTTAGGGGCGCCTGGGTGGCACAGCGGTTAAGCGTCTGCCTTCGGCTCAGGGCGTGATCCCGGCGTTATGGGATCGAGCCCCACGTCAGGCTCCTCTGCTGGGAGCCTGCTTCTTCCTCTCCCACTCCCCCTGCTTGTGTCCCCTCTCTCACTGACTGTCTCTATCTCTGTCAAATAAATAAATAAAATCTTTAAAAAAAAAAGAAATTATAAAATTTAAAATGACATCTGAAAGGAAATAGAAATTTTATGCTGCATAGAGGCTATTAAGTAAATACATTTTTATTATATAGTCACTTAAACTTCAGAGTACAAATTTCAATGGGAACTATTGGGAGGAGGCAAAATCTTGATCAAATTGTGTGGTTACCCAAACATCACTCATGAGATTGGCCTCTTTTCAACTGAATAACATTTTAAAGTACTTAATGAACAAGAGTATTCTAAATCTGAGGTTGTTTGGATGAAGATAAGTGGAGTTGTTCCCTCACTGAAGGATGTGCTTAAAATAGCTGGATTTCCTATGACAGCACAGTAGATAATTGACACCTTTTTTCCCCCTTTTTCATCTCTCTTTTTTTTTTTTAAAGACAAGCTTATGTTTGGCAGAACTGCAAACTAAAATTTGAGATATGTATACTGTCTGTAAAGTGTTCCAAGTCTTTAAAAGATTAAAAACTTCATGGACTTCAGTTGTAAAATATGATTAATGTCTGTGAGAAATATTTTTCTGATAAATAACCAAATTGTCACATTCTTATAAAATATGTATTTCCATAAATAATTCAATGAACATGATGTGTTATAGGTTCCCTGCTGTGCTAATAATACATTTAACGTTAGCAGCAGTCATTTGTTCTAACTGCTTCTTTCCATCTCTTTTTTCCATCCAGGAAATATTTCACACAGTAAAATGTAGTTATAGGTTTCCTGATGGAGCCAACAGTACAAAGCATACAAAAAGGAAAAAAAAAAGAATTTTTAGCTGCTGCTTACAATATGAAATGTTGGAAAGAGTATCTCTCCTATCCTTACAATAAGGAAATATCTGCAAAGTCACAACATTTATTGGATACATCAAAAAGCTGAGGTCACAAGGCCACCAATTACTGTAATATCTAAAAATAGAGCTGTGATTCTAAAGCAATATGGCCATGAAAACACTGACTTACGTAGGGAAAAGCAAGAAAGGAAGATAGAGCTGCCTATTGAATTAAATTTGAAAGTTTTAATTTTTGGCCACCATCAGATGGCAGAACCCTTGAAAGCAGTAAAAACAAAGAATGCAAGAGAGATTTAAAGGTAGTAGCGCACCGAAGTTAAACATAGCAAGAGCTGAACACAAACCCAGACATACTCCTGACCGATTTGAGCCCCTAATGTAAATGGTGTAGCCAAATAAGTGGATTGTCCATTTCTAGGCATAAAATACTATTTACCTCAGTTTCTACTGTCCTACACATGATGTCTGGCTTTCAACCAAAAATTCAGTGACCACGGAAAATCAAATAAAGAAACACTTCACGGTCAAGAGACAAAGCAATCAAAATAATCATATTTATGTATGACCCAGATGGGAATTTAAACAATCAGACAGGGTATTTAAAACAATTATGATTAATGTGATAAAGGCTCCAATAGAAAAAGTTCACGATGTGCATAAATAAATAGGCATATTAATGGAAACTTATAAGAAATAGTCAAGTTGAAACACTAGAAATGAAAAATACAGCAACAGAGTTGAAAAATGTCTTCAATAGAGTCATACATAGACTTAATACAACCAAAGAAAGAATTAGTAAACTTGAGGATAGGCCAACAGAAATTACCCAGATTGAAATACAAGAAGTAAATAAAGAGGGGAAAAAAAAGAAACAAAAACAAAAACAAAGAAGAGAGCACTTTGTACTTTAGGACATCAGATGGTTGAACGTGAATGAAATTTAGGCTCTCACAGGAGAAGAGAGAGGAAACAGAACCCCCCCCACACAAAAAACAAAACAAAACAACAACAAAACATTGAAAAGATATTGTCTTAGCAGTTCCCCAAAATAATGAAAAACACTAAATTGAACTTCCAAAAAATTCCTAGAATATAAAGCTGGAAAATATCTTCTTCTCCACAAAGTTAAGCCTAGAGACATTACATTCAACTGTTAAAAAGTGAAGATGAAGAGGAAATCTAGAAGGCAATCAGATGAAAAAGAAATATTATTTACAGAGGTCCAGATGGATTCACTTGCAAAATCTACCACTTATTTAAAGAATAACAAATATCAATATTACACAAACTCTTTAATAAAATATGTCTTTTTAAAAATAAAATAGAAGTCTTAAGCAAGCATTACTGGTACTTAAATAGAAAACAAACAACCAGATTAAAAATGGGCAAAGTCCTTAATAGACACTGCACCAAAGAAGATACAGGGATGGTAAATAAGCTATGAAAAGATGATCCACCTCATACATCATCAGGGAGAGCAAATTAAAACAATAAGATACTACTACAGGCCTATTAAAATGGATAAAATCTGGAAAACTGACAACACCAAATCCTGGCAAGAATGTGGAGCTGGTGGAAATGCAAAATGCTACAGCCACTTTGGAAGACAGTTTGGCAGTTCCTAACAAAATTAAATGTAATCTTATCATACAATGCAGCAATCACTCTCCTTGGTATTTATCAAAATAGTTGAAAACTAATGTCTACACAAAAACCTGTGCACTGATGTTTATAGAAGCTTTATTCATAACTGCCGAAACTTAGAAGCAACCAAGATGTCCTCAAGTATATGAATAGATAAATAAACTGTGGTACATCCAGACACTGGAATATTATTTAGCACCAAAAAGAAATGAGCTTTCATGTCATAAAAAGACATGGGTGAAGCTTAAATGCATATTACTAAGTAAAAGACCCAAATCTGAGAAGGCTATATCCTGTGTGATTCCAGCTATATGACATTCTGACAAGGCAAAACTATTAAGGTAGCAAAGATCAGTGGCTTCTGGGGCTTGGGTGGTGGATGGGTTGGGGATGAATAGGCAGCTCACAAAGTATTTTTAAGGCAGTCAAAATACTCTGCATGATACCATAATGATGAATATATGCCATTATACATTTGTCTAAACTAACAGAATGTACATCACTACAAGGAAATTGTAACATACAGACGTGAGTAATTGCGATGTATCAATGTAGATTCATCACTTGTAACAAATATACATGCTGGTGGGGAGATGGTAATAATGAGGAAGCCTATGCAAGTATTGGGGCAGGGAGTATATGGGAAATCTGTGTACTTTCTTATTTTTGTTATGAACCTAAAACAGTTGCGTACGCACGTGTGTGTGTGTGTATGTGTATAAAGCAACAAATTCTATGAAAAAGGCTGTTATGAATTACTTAGTAATGTAAGGTGTGGAATGGTGAAGTTCAGCCCATTGTTGGTAATCATAGAATAGAAAATAGTAGGAAGCCAAAATTTAAATATTCTAGTAATCATTGATCTCATAGCATTAAAAATAAAAATGCTGCATAGGATTTTATTAGTTAACAATATTTTACATCACCACTGGTATGCTAGTAAACCACAAAGAGAGTCTCCTAATTTATAGTGCTTGCAGATTTCCATTGTATAAATACTCTCATCGTGGCTGATTTCAAGCAATCTACATAATGCCATCGAACAAGGGCTTGGAAGAGATGTGCAGCACAAGCTTCTGCCAGCCTGTAGGTGCCAGTGCTCGCATGCCACGCCAACAAATCAGTGCCCTCAACTATACCTAAAATTACCAGACTTGCATATTTTTAATGTCCTGTTAATTTTTTTCTCATTATTAAAATATTTTGAAACATGTATTTGTTAATAAGAGTCATAATATTTAACCACACTAGAAGTTCCATTGTTACAATAATTTCTGAAATAAAAGAAATATTTTGAACTAGAATATGATTATACTGAAGTATTTTAACTGTAATTTTTCCAACATGAACTTAGAATGCAGTTTCAGTGCAGTTGGGATGTGTTACAAGGGAATAAGCAAATTTTGTTATTGAATTAAAAAAAAAAAAGACTTTGCTTCCAAGAGAGTGGCTGGGATAGCAATAAAGGTAATGAACTCTCTGCCTTTTCTGTTACAGGCAGGTCATATGTACTTGGCTTTCCATGGAAGTGGAATGCTAGGTTAAATAATCTAGTTATCTTGTCTTTCAGCTTTCTAAAATAACTACTTCTAAAGTAATTACTAGAGATTTTTAGGATGTTTTAATTTACTGAGTTTCTGTGAAAATTTTATATGATTTCTCTGATCATTTTTAAAATCAAGTTTCAACCCACTTTTTAAAATTAGAAATAATTTTTAGTGTGCTTGATAAATTGAAGTGCTTAATTAATTGAATTTACTCAGATCCCAGTGACTTCATTAACTATGAGCATTGCTTTCTCAGCCACGTCCGTAGACCAAACTGACTTGCATTCCTTTCTCATCATTGATTCCAAACAGCTTTATCTCTATTCTCAGAGAATATTCTTAATTATCAAACCACAAGGCAAAGCTTTAGATATATGTAGTACAAAACCAAAGCAATGCATTTTCCAAGGATTCAGGACATGGCAATATCCTTCCAATAATTTTATCCCATTTTTAAGACCTATTTTATTTAAATTCAATCAGTTAACATATAGTGTATCATTAGTTTCAGATGTAGAGTTCAGTTATTCATCCATTGTATATAACATCCAGTGCTCATTATATCACCTGCCCTCCTTAACTCCCATCACCCAGTTACCCCATCCTCCCCACCCACCTCCCCTCCAGCAACCCTCAGTTTGTTTCCTAGAGTTAAGAGTCTCTTATGGTGTATCTCCCTCTCTGATTTTGTCTTACTTTTTTTTCCCCTCCCTTCCCCTATGACCCTCTGTTTTGTTTCTTAAATTCCACATATGAGTGAAACCATGTGATAATCGTCTCCGATTGACTTATTTCACTTAGCATAATACCCTCTAGTTCCATCCACATCGTTGCAAATGGCAAGATTTCATTTTTTTGATGGCTGCATAATATTCTGTGTGTGTGTGTGTGTGTGTGTGTGTGCGCGCGTGCACATATATACCACATCTTCTTTATCCGTTCATCTGTTGGACAACTCATCTCTCCACAGTTTGGCTATTGTGGACATTGCTGCTATGAACATTGGTGTGCAGGAGCCCCTTTAGATAACATCATTTGTGTCTTTTGGGTAAAAACCTGGAGGGCAATTTCTGGGTCATAGGATAACTCTATTTTTAACTTCTTTGAGGAAACTCTATACTGTTTTCCAGAGTGGCTATACCAGCTTGCAATTCTGCCAACAGTGTAAGAGGGTCCCCCTGTCTCTGCATCCTTGCCAACAATTTGTTGTTTCCTGAGTTGTTAATTTCAGCCATTCTAATTGGTGTGAAGTGGTATCTCATTGTGGTTTTGAACAATTTTATCTCATTTTAATTCATAAATTTCTTTAATACACTGCACAAATCTCCATTTTGTTTGCTTTTTTAAAAAGATGTATTTATTTATTTCAGAGAGAGAGAGAGAGCATGAGCAAGAGGCGGGGCAGAGATAAAGAATCTTCAAGCAGACTCCCAGCTGAGTGCAGAGACCCATGCAGGGTTTGATCTCTCCACCCATGAGATTATGACCTGAGCCGAAACCAAGAGGCTGATGCTTAACTGACTGAGTCACTAGTGCTCCCATTTTGTTTGCTTTTTATTGTTTTTGAGATTATAAGGGAGTGGAAATGCACATTTATATTATAACTAGCAAATTTTTTATGAAATGAAAGAAAGTGATAAATATGGTCTGCCAAAATTAAAGGAATGGCAAAAATAAATGACCTTGTTATTAAGATCCTACAGATTTAGGTATTAGATATTATGCTCTTTCTCACTTTTTTGACATTCTGTAATCATCTCAATTTTCAAACTTCTGTGGTGGGAGAAATATTTATCATCTATATAAAATAATATGGAATTTATATAGAACATAATACACTGATAAGTGTTAAATATGAATATTCAGTTTAATTAAATATTCAATGATTAATATGCTTTTGTGTGTGTCAAATAAACAGCACTTAGGAGGGTTTTCATGTTTTTTGGTGTTTTTTTTTTTTTTTTTTAGTACTCATTCTCCTTTAGGAAGTTCATCAGACTTGTAGTTTTCCTTATGTAGGTCTTGTGCACATTTTTTTAGATTGATATCTAAGTATTTCATTTTGAGCTGCTAATGTAAATGGTATTACACTTTTAATTTCAAATTCTGCTCCCACTCCTGCTCAAGATCTCTTTCAGCTACAGTCTTATGCCATACCCCATGACCGGAATGCTGTTGTCTTTGTCAAGAGAGTTGTACTGCTGTACTCGAGCAAGTCATCATTTTGATGCTCAATTGAGTTAGCCTTTGTTCAGAGGTAGGGGAGAAGAGCAACCTCTGTGGTACATTTTGTGCATGCGCGTGGATACACACACACACACACACAGAATAACTCCAGACTTTCACAGATATCTCCATCTTTACTCTTCAGTGGGGTTCAAAATCAGTTCAAAGATCGATGGAAGGACCAAACCCTTTCCATATAATTTGTTCTTTTCTTCTTTCTTCCTTCTCTCTGTTCACCTTAATCCTTTAGTCATAACTTGACATTACCAAACACTAACTTTCCTTCTTTATCTACAGTTGCAAAATACATTCTTCCATGCATAGAATAGGAGATAAGCCCCCTGCCAGAACACGACAGTGTTGCAGTACACGCATGCAAGGACACATGTATGATGAGGGGAGCAGTAATTGGGCCATTTTTCTATCTAATTCAACACCAAATAGATAAAACTGCCTGTCATACTGGTCGATGTGACAAGTCAATGAGAGAAGATAAAACCCTTAACATCCTGGATTGCTGAAGAGAAGTCTGTGGGATGGTACGGTCATTCATTCAAAGGAAAAAATACACTTGCTATGTTATATTAAAAGTTATATTTGAGACTGAGAACTAAAGCAGAGTGTAGAAAATCATTCATAGGAACCATCCGAATTCCAATATTATCAAAAAGCGAACATCTACTTTGCCTGATTGAGAGACAAGAAAGGACGGTCAAGGATGGATGTTAAAATTGAGTTAAGGTTCTTTCTCTGAATTAATGAACCTGAAGTATTTTTGAAGAACTCTTAGCTTATGAGAGTTAATACTGTTTAGGCTTTCCATTTATTATATTATCTTTGGGACTAAGATAAAAATACAGTTTACTTTTTCTATGTTATTGGACTCACAGATAGCTGGTAGGAAAATCTAGACATGTTTCTGAGATATTGCATCTAACATTCCATCTTAAAAACACTTGCCTGTTCAAAGGCACTTTTTTTTTTTTCTTTTCTGTTTCTACAGAAGCCCAATGCAAACACCTGTGCTTTCTTTTTTGCCCCTTGGAGGAAGGCAAATAAGATTGACCAAATATTTGCCTATTTACATTTACTTTCATAGGGCCTTTTGGTCATTGCCTTATAGGTGAACCTGAGCAAAAGATTAGTAAGTCCTTATGAATACATGAAAGAACAATTGTACTCTTTCCCTTTTCAAGAAAGAGTCCTTCAAGACAAGCATGATTTACTTTCTGTTTATGGCAATGGCTGTATGAATGCATTGTACTGGTATTAGTGGGCATTTAATAAGGCATAAATCACAGACATACATGGACTGAGAGAGAAGGAGGGTTACTATTTTAGGCAAACAGAGGGGCTTTGTATGCTAGTTGTGAAAACCTGCCCTGTCAGGGTTAGCAGAGCTAATTATGTCAAGGCTCAGTGAAGTTTGACATGACTGCATTCACAAGAAAGCTGCAAAGGTCATGATGCACTGTATACCTTTGGGGAGCTCAGCAGAACCAATTTGGACCAATTCTGTCAAAAGAACATCTAAGTAATCTAGAAGAATAGGTCTTTGTAAAGGAGTTTATGAGTTTTGGGAATGGGAAGCCAGAGAAGGCAATGTGTCAAACTGTTACTCTCCATGAATCAAAATTGGGCTTTGCTATCTTTGAAAAATACAGCTCTGCTATTCACAAGAAAAGGTAGATAGAAGCATTAATCCAGAGATATATTAAAAAACAAAAAAATAAATGAACAAAAACCCATCAGGACCTTCAGGCTGATTTTCACCAAACGCACAATGCAAAAACTTTCCTCTTTCTTCTTACACCTGAGGGAATTTCTGGGCTCTATATTCTATGGCAGGAAAAAAGAGAACATTTCTCGGCACACTGTTTTAAAGCCATTACTATTTTTGGAGGAGAAATGCCACATAGTCTCTGGTGGCTACTGTCAGAGTGGCCTGTACCAAAAATGAAGTAAAATTCACAGAAGCAAATGCAGTCATGATTCTTAGCCAACAGTAAAGATAATTTCAACAACTGATCATAATATAAGTAATATTTCTACCTGAGTGCAAAAAATACATGAATAAGGTTTTCCTAGCCTGTATTAAGTTTTCCAAGCAGATAAACTAGTTTTACTAAGTTACTGCAAGCAGTAATGAATTATGACTTCTGTTGAAAATTTTACTGAAGAGCTGATCTCCTTGATGCTAGAATACCAGGCATAATTAATAGGGCATGGCTAATCACTGCCTGTCTCCTACCACTGGGATCCACACAAGGTTGTTTTGTTTTGTTTTGTTTTTTCTCTTTCTCTTTTTCTTTTCTGCAATTGAAACAGGTTCTGATTTTATATTTGATAACTTTTCAATAATTCTGATATTGAAAAATGAAGGAAATTTGCACATGTCTTATTCAGGATATTATTATCCACATTGACTTGAGAAAAAGTACGTTTGAATAATGAAACATTGATTATGCATAACAACTAGAAAAAAAATTACTTCTTGATTTTGAGAATAAGCATCCTATTCAATTTAAAATTAAAATTATTCAGAATTCCTAATTATTTGTCTGTAATACCAAATTTAATGAGTACTATTGTCCTTCCAATGATGCTGTGTTAAGGGATTTTATGTACCAAAATATTGTCCAAGATGTTGTTATTCTCCTTTTCGTTCTACATGTCTTGGGTAAGAATTGATTTTCCGGGTCCTCTGCTCCTCTTTGTCTTTGGCCCATGTGGCAGCTTATTTCACTTTTTCGTCATTAAGTTTTTGGGGCATTGATACATTCAGGGTTCTTCCCATGCCCAAGCTACTACTCATTCTTGAATGACTTCTTGTGAGCTTTTGGAGGTTTGTGAGTTTCAACAATCTTAGAATATAAATACATCTCCCTCTCAGGCTGTGCTGTATTTGATAGGAATGGATGGGAAGATAGCAGGGGGTTGTACTTCGGTAGTTGGACAGCATGAACTATAGCTATATAACTGTAACTATATGTGTATACTATCTTCCAGAAAAAAATATACCCTTCAGACATATAGGTCAAAATAAGCCAAATTCAAATGATACTATAGAAAATTATTTTTAAGTTTCTAAGTTTCTCTATTACTAAGGCCCTGCATTGATTAGCATGATAAGACCACATCAGTTCCTGCACATTTTAAACCTTGAATGACTAACGTGCAGTACTTCATGTAAAGGAATCTCAGTGCAGTTCATTGGTCTCTGGAAAATGTTAATTCTCATGATATAAAGAAAAGAATAACTTGGATGGTTGAACGTAAAGTGACACGCTGAATGATAATTTGAGAGATATGAAAATTATGTCCTGATAGAAATTGTAAAAATACAGTGATCAACAAAATGTACTACAATCATGTTAAAGTTATAATTGGTGCTATGTTTGCTGTGCTTAACTGGTCGGAGTTATCAACTTGCTTTCCGGGTTTCAGTTGGGTTCCTTCCTTCCTTCCTTCCTTCCTTCCTTTCTTTCTTTCTTTTTCTTTCTTTCTTTCTTTCTTTCTTTCTTTCTTTCTTTCTCTCTCTCTCTCTATTTCTTTCTTTTTCTTTCTTTCTTTCTTTCTTTCTTTCTTTCTTTCTTTCTTTCTTTCTTTCTTTCTTTCTTCTTTCTTATCAAGTTAGTTAACCTACAGTGTATTGTGTTTNCTTTTTCTTTCTTTCTTTCTTTCTTTCTTTCTTTCTTTCTTTCTTTCTTTCTTTCTTTCTTTCTTCTTTCTTATCAAGTTAGTTAACCTACAGTGTATTGTTAAAGGGTAGAATCTAGTAATACATTAGGTGCATATAACACCCAGCATTCATTTCATCAAGTGCCCATCACCCAATCACCCCATCCTTCCACCCAACTACCCTCTAGCAACCCTCAGTTTGTTTCCTTTAGTTATGAGTCTCTATGGTTTGTCTCCCTCCCTGATTTTGTCTTTTATTTTTCCCTCTCTTCCCCTATGATCCTCTGTTTTGTTTTTTAAATTCCACATATGAGTGAAATCATATGGTAGCTGTCTTTCTCTGACTTGTTTCACTTAGCATAATACCTTCTAGTTCCATTCACATTGTTGCAAATGGCAAGATTTCATCCTTTTAGATGGCTGAGTAATATTCCATTATATATATATATCTGGGATATATGTCTTCTTTATCCATTCATCTATTGACGGACATCTGGGATCTTTCCAAATTTTGGCTATTGTGGACATTGTTGCTACAAAGTTTGGGGTGCATGTAGTCCTTTGAATCACTGTTTTTGTATCCTTCGGGTAAATATCTAGTAGTGCAATCGATGGGTCATGGGNAGTGCAATCGCTGGGTCATGGGGCAGCTCTATTATTAAATTTTTGAGGAAACTCTGTGTTGTTTTCCAGAGTGGTTGTGCCAGTTTGCATTCCCACCAACAGTGTAAGAAGGTTCCCTTTTGTCCACNTTCCCTCTCTTCCCCTATGATCCTCTGTTTTGTTTTTTAAATTCCACATATGAGTGAAATCATATGGTAGCTGTCTTTCTCTGACTTGTTTCACTTAGCATAATACCTTCTAGTTCCATTCACATTGTTGCAAATGGCAAGATTTCATCCTTTTAGATGGCTGAGTAATATTCCATTATATATATATATCTGGGATATATGTCTTCTTTATCCATTCATCTATTGACGGACATCTGGGATCTTTCCAAATTTTGGCTATTGTGGACATTGTTGCTACAAAGTTTGGGGTGCATGTAGTCCTTTGAATCACTGTTTTTGTATCCTTCGGGTAAATATCTAGTAGTGCAATCGATGGGTCATGGGGCAGCTCTATTATTAAATTTTTGAGGAAACTCTGTGTTGTTTTCCAGAGTGGTTGTGCCAGTTTGCATTCCTACCAACAGTGTAAGAAGGTTCCCTTTTCTCCACATCCTCTCCAACATTTGTTGTTCTCTGTCTTGTTAATTTTTACCATTCTGACTGGTATAAGGTGGTATCTCATTGTGGTTTTGATTTGTATTTCCCTGATGGCTAGTGATGTAGAGCATTTTTAACAATCCTAAAATTTGTATGGAGCCAGAAAAGACCCGTAATTGCTAGGGGAATTTTGAAAAAGAAAACCAAAGCGGGGGCATCACAATGCCTGACTTGAAGCTATATTACAAAGCTGTGATCATCAAGATGGCATGGTATAGGCACAAAAACAGACACACNAATCCTAAAATTTGTATGGAGCCAGAAAAGACCCGTAATTGCTAGGGGAATTTTGAAAAAGAAAACCAAAGCTGGGGGCATCACAATGCCCGACTTGAAGCTATATTACAAAGCTGTGATCATCAAGATGGCATGGTATAGGCACAAAAACAGACACATAGATCAGCGGAACAGAATAAAGAGCCAAGAAATAGACCCTGAACTCTATGGTCCACTAATCTTTGACAGAACTGGAAAAAATATCCAATGGAAAAAAAAAAAAGACTCTTCAATAAATGGTGCTGGGAAAATTGGATGGCCACATGCAGAAGAATGAAACTGGACCATTCTCTTATACCATACACAAAGATAAACTCAAAATGGATGAAAGACTTAAATGTGAGACAAGAATCTATCAAAATCTTAGAGGAGAGTACATGCAGTAACGTCTTTGACATTGGCTACAGCAACTTCTTGCAAGACATGTCTCTAAAGGCAAGGGAAACAAAACCAAAAATGAACTATTGGGACTTCATCAAGATAAAAAGCTTCTGCACAGCAAAGGAACCAGTCAATATAACTAAAAGGCAACTCACAGAATGGGAGAAGATATTTGCAAATGACATTACAGATAAAGGGCTGGTATCCAAGATCTATAACAAATTTATCAAACTCAGCACCCACCCAAAAACCAAATAATCCAGTCAAGAAATGGGCAGAAGACATGAACAGACACGTCTTCAGAGAAGACAAATGACCAACAGACACATGAATAATGTCTTTCATCAGTGCTTCTCAGCTTTAAATTTTCTAGAGGAGCTTTATACAAATAATGATATCTAGGCACCATCATGAGAAATTCTGACTTATTTGGTGAGACATGGAGCAACAGAAACTCTCTTTCATTGGTGGTAGGAATGCAAAATGGGGTAGCCACTTTGGAAGGCAGTTTGGCAATTTCTTAAAAACTAAGCATACTCTTGCTATATGATCCAGCAACTTCCTTCGTATTTACCCAAAAGGATTAAAAACTTTTATCTACACAAAAAACCGACACACAAATATTTATAGCAGCTCTATTCATGATTGACAAAACTGGGAAGCAAACAAATGTTGCTCAGGAAAATGGATAAATAGACTGTGATACATCCAGTTAATTGAATATTAATCAGCTCTAAAAAAATGAACTGTGAAGTCTTAAAAAGACATGGAGGAAACAAATGCATATTACTAAGTGAAAGAAACAAATCTGAAAAGGTTACACACTATATGATTCCAACTATTTGCATGATATTCTGAACAAGGAAAAACTATGGAGACAGTAAAAAAAATCAGTGGTGGTCAGGGGTTGGGGGGAATGATGAATCTGTTGGGCACATAATATTTTTTATAGCAGTGAAACTATTCTGTATGATACTTTAATTAGACAGACACATGTCCTTATGCATTTGTCCAAACCCCAAAAATATAAACCACCATGATGAAACACAACATAAACTAGGACTTGGGGGTGAATATGAGGTGTTAATGTAGGTTTATTCTTGGTAAAAATGTACCATACTTGTGAGTGGTGCTGATAATGAGGAAGTCTAATCATGTGTGGGGGCAGGGAGTATCTGGGAAACTTCCTTACCTTCCTCTCACTTTTATCATAACCTGAAACTGCTCTAAAATAATAAAACCTTTAATAAAAAAATATTTTTGTATATTTGTACTAAAGACACATCCTAGCCAATTATATAATAGTACTTAACAATTTTCAAAAATATGTAACCTACTAAGTGAATCGATCCAATGTGTCAAAACCTGCATTTTAGATCTGTCTGATTAAAGTTGAAGGCAGGGGTCCTGGGTGGCTCAGTCAGTAAGCATCTGCCTTCAGCTCAGCTCATGATCTCCAAGTCCTGGGATCAAGCCCTGCATCAAGTCTTCCTGCTCAGCAGGGAGTCTGCTTCTCTCTCTCCATCTGCCCCTCCCCACTGCTTGTTCTCTCTCTCAAATAAAGAAAATCTTTAAAAAAATAAAGTTGAAGGCAAATTTAATCTCCATCTGCTCCCTTTTGAAACCTCACTGAAAGAATAATAAATGACTTTTACTGTTTTTATTTGTGTGTGTGTGTTTAACACATAAGTCCACAAAGTTAGTTGAAATAGGAGACAGCAGTGCCTGTTCCCTGTTTACTTTCAAATTGCTGACAGTCTGTCCTTAACACTTGAAGCAGGTGAAGAACTTTTTGAGAAGACTCAAACAGAAAAATCAAGTAGACCTAACATATACAGAAGATTCCATTCAACACAACAGAATACACAATTTTCTCAAGTGGACATGGAACAACTTCCGGGATATATTATATGTTAGGTCACAAAAAGTTGGGGTATTTTAAAAGTTTGAATCATAAAAAATAACGTTTCCAACCACAGTGGAATGAAGCTTGCAACAAATAATAGAAAAGAGAGTAGAAAATTCACAAATATATGGAAATTAAATGTGTTTTAACAACCAAGGGTCAAAGAAGAAGTCACAGGGAAAATATTTAGAGGCGAACAGAAACAACAACAACAACAACAAAAACAATATACCAAAACGTATGGGAAGAAGCAAAGGCAGTGCTCACGGGGACATTTATAGCTATAAATGTCCCCATAAAAAATAATCTCAAATTAATAACCTAGCTTTACACCTTGATGAACTAGGGAAAAAAAAAGAGCAAACTAAACTTAAAGGAAAAAAAAAAAGAAAAAAATAAAGATTAGAACTGTGAATTAATGACAAAATAGAGATTTAATAAAACCAAAATTTGGTTTTTTGAAAAAAATCAACAAATTGACAGAGAAAAAGAAAACAGACTCAAATTATGAAAAAAAAAAAGATGAAAGTGGGGAATGTTGGCCTTACATAAATAAAAAGGAATATGAAAGAATACTATAAACAACTACTTGCCAAAAAATTAGATAAGATAGATAAAATAGATACATTTTTAGAAACAAAAAAACTACCAGAACTAATTCAAGAAGAAATAGAAAATCTCAACAGATCTATAATGAGTAAAAAGATTGCCTCTGTAATCAAAAAACTCCCAACAAGGAAAAGTCCAGAACAAAATGACTTCACAGGTGAAATAATTAGTTTCAATCAGACATTTCAGTAATTAAGCCAATTTTTCTCAGATGGTTCTAAGAAACAAGAGTTGAGAGAACTCCCTAATTCATTCCTAATTCATTCCGTGATACCATTGCCCTATACAAAAGCCAAAGACATCTTTAAAAAAGAAAACTAGGGGCGCCTGGGTGGCACAGCGGTTAAGCGTCTGCCTTCGGCTCAGGGCGTGATCCCAACGTTGTGGAATCGAGCCCCAAGTCAGGCTCCTCCGCTGTGGGCCTGCTTCTTCCTCTCCCACTCCCCCTGCTTGTGTTCCCTCTCTCGCTGGCTTTCTCTCTGTCGAATAAATAAATAAAATCTTTAAAAAAAAAAAACAAAAAAACTAAAGACCAATATTGCTTAAGAATAGAGATACAAAGACCTTCAACAAAGTACTGGCAAACTGAATCCAGCAGAGTAATAAAAATATTGTATACCACGATGAAGGGGGATTTTTTTCCCAGAAATGCAAAGATGGCTCAAACATTAAAAAAATCAACAAATATAATACACTATGCAATATGTCCTAATTTCTTTTATTTAATTTTTTAAATATAAAAAACAAGCATAACATACAATTATATTATTACAAAGATGCAACAAAAAGTTTTAAAAAAGATCAGGGGTATAATTTTAGTTCAAAGGGGACAGCTGATCAAATATTTATGATTATCTAAATCATGCAGTTCATGACATTATAATTGCAAACAAAATTCATGATTATGGGGAAGGAAATCAGGGACAGGGCCCCCAAACTTAATGTTCAGCACTGTCATACACTGCCTATTTTCAAAGTGTTCTAAATCAACTATGGTATCTTCACAAGAGGGAAACTGAAATCCTTCCAGGGGAAGTGTCATGAGTCAGTGGCAGTGTTGACACAGACCAAGAAACTCAGAAGTGACTTGCTCTCATAGAATATTAAACATGTTATTGAAAACATGTTTCAGGGTGCCTGGTGGCTCAGACAGTTAAGCATCTAACTCTTGATTTCAGTTCCGGTCTTGATCTCAGGGTTGTGAGTTCAAGCCCTGCATCAGGCTCTGTCCTGGGCATGGAGCCTGCTTATAAATAAATAAATAAATAAATAAATAAATAAATAAATAAATTTCACTTTATTAAAATACAAATAAGTAAAAGATAAAATTAAAAGGGCCACCTGGGTGGCTCAGTTGGTTAAGCGTCCAACTCTTGATCTCAGCTCAGCCCTTGATCTCAGCATTATGAGTTCAAGTCCCATGTTGGGCTCCACACTAGACATGGAGCCTACTTAAAAAAATAAACAAACAAAAAATAAAACATGTTTCAATAAGGTAATATAGTGTCTAAGTTTTTCTATTTTACCACCAGAATCATGTGAGAATAGATTAACAGCAGCAAAACTTCTTAAATTGTGGTTTGGCAATCTAGAGTATTTCTTTTTGAGGATCTATGGATAAACTGATACAAAAGACATTGTTCGCAGTCAGATTTGTGACTCTAGCATAGGTTAATTTAAAAAAACTAACCTTCATTTTAAATTTTTTGGCACCCTTTAGTTAGCTAAAAGCATTTTGAAATTTCAGATAGTTTTTTTTTAAACTTGCTTCTAGATAGCATGTTTTCTTTAATATTTTTCAAAAATTCACCATGCATTAATTTTCAACAGTGATACCAGTACCAGTTTTCCTTCTACTTCTGTCTCACTATCTCCACTAAAACTATACAAAAGTGAAAAATCCAGCTAAGAAGATCCCAGTATTCACTACTTCTTAGTTCTCAATACAGAATATTTATGGCTCTAGGAGAAATTAGCTGTGAGGAAATGAGCAACTTTTTTTGTTTGTTTGTTTATCATGGAAGCTTTGGAGCCTCAAGAAAAAGAGAAGCTGGCACAAAATCAGGTGGTTAAATCAAGTCAATATTATATTTAATGAGTTGTGGGAAGAGAACACTTGGATAGGTACATGAAATGAACAACAGGGCAAAAAGCAAATTCTTACCCAAGGTTAGAATTTTTATTAAGCACATTTCTATGCATGGCAGAAATAACTTTATAAACCCTTATGTTAAAACCATACAAAGTCAAGATTCTCCATGGGAGAGGTTTTTTTCACTCATTAGAATACCTTTCTTTCCCCCAAAAAACTTCACATTAATTTTCCTGGTATAGTTGTATCACACCATGATTCTCCATATTCTCTATTATATATACAGCATTCAAAATGTAAACATCTGTCATTTTTACTCAAATATTTCAATTACCCATATATAAACTTCAAATTATTTCACTTTAATAAAGTTTATTGAAAAATATGTATATACTCTCTAATTCAGAATAATATGGTAGAATCTCCTGTAGTGTAATAACATCTTTATATAAAATATTAATTCAGTCCTCTTTTAACAAGTTCGGTGAATGGATTTTTTTTTTTTTTTTTTTTGGAGAGAGCGAGCAAGCATGCATGTGAGTTGGGGAAGGACAAAGGGAGATGGAGAGAAAATGTGGGGGTTTTTTTTAAGTTTTTATTTATTTATTTTAGAGGAAGAGAGTGTGAGTGAGGGCAGGGGCAGAAGGAGAGGGAAAGAATCTCAAGCAGACTCTCAGTGAGTGAGGAGACTGACACAGGCTTGATCTCACGACCCTTGAGATCATGACGTGAGCTGAAACCAAGAGCCAGGTGCTTAATTGACTGAGCCACCCAAGCACCCCTGGACATATTTATTCTATATAAATTTGATATATTTTTTGTTTCTAAATCTAACTAAAAGAAAAAAAAAAAGCTGTGCCCCCAAACCAGAAATGCAGAAAAATGCATTTGTGAAAGAAATGGCATGTGGATCTGATCTTAGCATAGATAGCATGGAAGAGTGCAGGTGAGATAATGTAAGAATAACATGAATAAGTTTTAGTATATCAGTTGACCAAAGGCCACTCTTCAATTTCCACAATAGTTATCTATAACCATTGGGTTCTAACTCTTTAAACATATCTATACTGACCCCAGAGGGAATCAATGAGAATATCTACTTTCCTCTTTGAAATATTAGATGATCCATTTCAATACCACACCAAACTCCAAATATACCAATAATAGAATAAAGAGGAAAAAAAATGACCATTACAATTGATGCAGGAAAACATTTGACAGTTTTTCATAAAACACACACCAACACACACACACACACACACACACACACACACACACACACAGACCACTCAAACTAAAAACATAAGGGCACTTCCTCAACCTGATAAAGGTATTTATTTAAAAAGAGAGAGAGAGAGAGGTAACATCATACTCAAAGGTAAAACTTTAAAAGATTTTCCCTAAGGTCAAGACAAGTATGCCCATTCTTAGCATACTCAACAAATATTAATTATTTAATTAGAATTTCAATCCAGAGCAATTAGTTAAGAAAAAGAAAGAAATTCAAAATTGGGATGGAAAAGTGAAACTATCTCTGTTCACAGATATGGCATGATATAATATGTAAAAAATTTTAAAGCATTCACAAGAAAACTAGTAGAGCAAAAAAATGGATTCAAGAAAGTTACAGGATATAAGTTCAACAGAAAACAGCTAGAGACATTTTTTACACTAGCAATGAACAACCCAAAGGAAATTAACGACATAGTTCCATTTATAATGACATTAAATAGCATAAAATATCTAGGAATAAATTTAACCAGGGTGATACAAAGACTTGTACACTGAAAACTGTAAAACATTGCTGAAAACAAAAATTAAGGGACTCCCAAATAAATGAAGAGAAAAAATTGTGTTCATGCATTGGAAGACTTAATGTCATTAAATGACAATACCCCAAAGCTGTTTACAAATTCAATACAATCCTCATCAAAATCTCAATGACTTTTTTTCAGAAATGGAAAAGCTGATCTTAAAATTCTTATGGAATTGCAAGACACCCTGAATAAGCAAAACAATCTTGAGAAAAATAACAAAGTTGGAGAACTCAAATATCCTGACTTCTAAACTTAACTACAAGAGACCAAAACTATTTAATGAGGGGGTGGGGGGGAATAAAGATCTTTTTAACAAGTGGTACTGGGACAACAGGATACCCACATGCAAATCACACCACATATAAAAAACACTTCATAATGGTAACGCCTGGGTGGTGCAGTCGGTTAAGCATTTGACTCTTCGTTTCAGCTCAGGTCATGATCTCAGGGTTCTGGGATCAAGCCCCATGCCAGGCTCCATGCTCAGCATGAAGTCAGCTTGAGAGTCTCTCTCCCTCTTCCTCAGTCCCTCCTGCTCATGCTCTCTCTCTCTCTTTCTCTCTCAAATAAATAACTAAATATTTTCAAAAATCACTTCATAATGGATGAAAGACCTAAATATAAGAGCTGAAACAATAAACTCTTAGAAAAAAAGATAAGACTAAATCTTCATGAGTGTGTATTTCATAATAGTATCTTGGATATGACACCAGAAGTACAAGCAAGAAAAGGGAAAAATAGATAAATCTATTAAATTTTAAAACTTTTTTTGCATTAAAAGAAGCTGTTTTGAGAGTGGAAGGAAAACCCACAGAAAGGAGAGATATCATGTTGGATAAAGGTATAATATCCAGAACACATAAATATTTGCAGATAAAGATAAAAAATCAAAATGACTAAGATCTTCTCAACAGCAATATGGGAAGCTGGAAGATAATTGATCAATACCTTTAAAACACTGGAGGCAAATTATTTCAAGTTTATAATTCCATGTGTAATCAAAATACTGACCAAGTAAGAGGGGAAAATAAGTACTTTCTCAGATATATAAACACTGAGAAAAGGTACCTTCCTCACACTTTTTTACAGGAAGATGCTGGATAACAAATAATCAAAAGAAAAGGCCAGAGGTCCCAGAAAATGATGGAGACAACTAAGAAAGTGAAGGGAATTCCCAGGATGATGGTGAAAGGGAAGTCTGAAGACCACAGTTGTACACAAGCACCAAGGGGGCCGGGGGGCTGCTCTTTATCTTAAAGATCATAAAACTAATAGACTCCTTAAGCAATACACATGTATTAATTAAATTAAAAACAAAATTAATGATAACATGATAAGAAAATATACAAGGGTTAGACATTGCCATGGGCGGGAAAATGTTAGACCTGGGACAAAACAGGTACATGAAAACAAAAGAGGCCCTTGAATGATGCCACTCTTCAAAGGATAAACATAAGTACCAAGGATCACGAACCTCACAGTTCATCTCTCAGAGAAAATAATTGTGAATTTCAATGGCACGTTGTTTTGAAAGCACATTAGTAATTTTATTTAGAAGTAAAACAAAAAGTAAATGTGGCACAAGAAAGAAATGTATGAAATGGAATAAAATGACAAAAAAATGTCTGCTAGCTTTCAAGGAGAAAAGTTGGATTCTACTTATGTGTAGCCCTTCCTCTATTAAAGGCAAATATGTAAAATTTATGAGATTATTTGAGAAAAATGAGCTATATTACCAATAGTTGCATTTTTATAATTCTCAGTTTAAATAAATTGAAATATTACAGAAAATATTTGTATTGTTGCCAGAGGACAAGTGGGAGGAGGGATGAGTGAAATAGATAAAAGGGATCAAGAGTACAATTATCACGATGAGCACTGAGTAATGTATCAAATTGGTGACTCATTATATTGCACACCTGAAACTAATATAACACCATATGTTAATTATACTTCAATATAAATATCTTAAATTGTAATATTTGTGTGTATCTCTGAAGAAATAATTTTGAGGAAAAATACCACCTCCTCTACTATTGCCTTGAAAAAAGCCATCATCCTCTCTATCAGATATATTTGAAAAACCTCTTGAGAATAGTTTCCAATGTAGATCTTCCCCATTTCAGTTTAATCTCAATAGGTATAATCAAAGGAACTCACCAATTTAAAGGCTTTGCAAAAATGTAACTTTCAGACCCCCACTAATTACCCCATACATGAGTATAACCCCTCTCTACAAATTGGAACCCCTTGCCTTTGTCCTACTTTGTTTTTTTCCTACCGCCCACTCGTCTCTACATATATATGAACATAAAACAAGTGACTGACTAGGAAATAATGTTTGTTATATAAAATTAACTTAGTAAATGATGTCAATGATATTGTAATTTTTTGTTGTTCGGGCTTTTAGAATAAATTGTTTTGTGGCTTGACACATTTAATTTTTCCATACAGTCCCTCCTCAACATAAATTGCCACCGAAGTATCCTTCTAGTTGAATTTTGTGTCTGTTATCATACATTGGAAATTAGATGTAGACATTTATATAAGTTATTACTAAAATTAAAGAACAACACAGAATGTGAAAGCATTGCTATGGCACTTTATTAACATTTTTAAACTATCAAATGGTTACAACAGCCTAGGGTAATTTAAATCATTCTGAAAATGACCACAGGAACTCATTGCAGATCTACAAATAATACAGCTTGTTCAGAATAGCAGTTGGGATTCCATTAATGTCCCATGAGATCTCTGTGCTTTCATTTTTTCATCTCTAAAGTGTAGGCACTGGAAGTAATTTTTATTTTTCCTTCTAACTTGGTCTGTTTTGAACACTAATATTTTATACTACAATAAATCAATTGCACTTCATTTGATGACATTACTGAAATTTCTTCAAGTGTCATTCTCCTCTTTACCTGTTTCCCAGCCACACTAGAATTCTTTTCTGCCGTTATATAGCCTTCCTTCTCTCTTTTCCTACTGTGTCTGGGAAGGACATACTTTTCCCTTCCTCTGTGCTTTTAGGAACCTTTCCAGGCCCACTGCAGGACCGCCTGCCCAATTGCCCAATTAACTTCAGGTAAAACTTATACTATTTTACCTTTCTTCACTAGGCTGTGAAATTTATGGATTCAAAGAAAATGGCCGTCTTGTCCTTCATTTACTTCTTTAATCCTGCACATAGTAGGGCTCAAAAGGTCTTGAATATTAAATAAGATGAGTGAAGATTTTCTAAAGAAAGCATATTTTAATTATTGTGTACCACAACAATGCATAGAAGATTTTACCCATTTTTTCCCCACCATAAGGAGATGGGGTTAAATAAAAGGCATGAAGAGGAGTTCTTACAGACTGTAGATAGATGCCCAAAGTAAAAACAACAGTTTATAATGTGCCTTGGGTCAGTCCACTAATAAATAAAGGGAGACAGTGAATCTGTGTGAAAAGCCAGCTGGAGCCCTCATATTCAAGCAACTCCTTTCCTTTTCGGCACTAACAAGAGTTTCCCTCTCTACCAGCACCTCCCCTGATTCCCTCCTTACCTTCCAGGTGTTCAACACACCCACCAGACAGAAAAGGAAAGAGAATTGAGTGGTAACAAAGTTTCTTTGGGTCCCCGAAGATACTGAAAAATTCTATGTGGTCCTAAGTTATAAGTAAATTAAGGATTCACCATTCACACATTTTTTTTAATGATTTTATTTATTTATTTGACAGAGAGAGAGACAGCCAGCGAGAGAGGGAACACAGGCAGGGGAAGTGGGTGAGGAAGAAACAGGCTGCCAGCGGAGGAGCCTGATGTGGCCCTTGATCCTAGAACCCTGGGATCAGGCCCTGAGCCAAAGGCATATGCTTAATGACTGAGCCACCCAGGTGCCCCTCGCCATTCACACTTTTATCATGGATTGCAGAGGGCCATTTTGCTCCTATACATACCAATAGCATGCGCCTGTACTAAAAACTACATGTCAAGTACTTAATCAAAATATATTGTTTGTTTTTTTAATCTTTTAAATTTTATTTATTTATTTATTTATTTATTTATTTATTTATTTATTTTTGTTTTTCTTTTCCCAAACTGTCTTCAGAATGGCTCTGTTCCTCAAACCCTTTAAAATCCATTCTTTATCCGTTCAATGTTGGAGGGCATCTCGGCTCCTTCCACAGCTTGGCTATTGTGGACATAAGGAAAGGTGCAGAGGACCACAGGGGAAGGCAGGGAAAACTGAATAGGAAGAAATCAGAGAGGGAGATAAACCATGAGAGACTCTGGACTCTGGGAAACAAACTGAGGGTTACAGAAGGGAGGGGGGATGGGGGGATAGAGTAACTGGGTGATGGGTATTAAGAAGGACACGTGTGGTGATGAGCACTGGGTGTTATATACAACTAATGAATCCTTGAACACTACATCAAAAACTAATGATGTACTATATGCTGGCTAATTGAACATAATAAAATAAAATACTAATCAAGTATAAATAAATAAATAAATAAATAAATAAATAAATAAATAAAATGCTTTCTTAATTTAATTTCTTCAAAGTAGGGTTTTTTTGGATATTATCTTCTCTACTCTGCATCAGCTAAAAGAGAGAAACTCTTAGTTCCTTCAGATCTCTTGGTTTACTTCAACAGACTAGAGTTAGCAATGAAAATTTAGATATTTTAATGTGTTTTGTAAATGCTTATGTAAGCAAAGAAACATCTGATTTTGTTTTTTATAAGTAAATGATAGATAATTATGGCTCAGCTGAATTGAGAAAATTTTTATGCTTGAATTATCCATATAATTGTCTCAGTTCTTCAGTTTCCCCTTCATTAGAAAGTAGAGATGCAGATTTATGCATTGTTTAATAATAAAAGTTATAACGAAAACTTAATGTTATAATAAATTTTACTGAGATTGTAATCATTTTGATGTTAGACTGTAATTATTAACCTGAACATTTTATGGCAAGTAGAAATAATAGTTTCTTCCAAATTTCAGGGTACATTTTGTTTCTGCCAGCTATTTTGAAAGGTTAGATATTACTTTCAGGATTCATTCTTCAATGCACAAACATACACTTTTGATAACAATTCTTTTTTAAGCCTATTTGGTCTTCTCTATACTGATGTAGAGAAGCCTTTAGGAATATCACCGCCATCTTCCTGCTTTCCATCATACATTTTTAATTTTAGAGTTTGTAAAAGCAGAATTGTTAATGTGGCTAAAGCTTGGACGAAGTAATTATTACTGTAATTTGTTTTTACAGTTGATAATGAAAAGTGTTCCAAAGCCATATATGCAAATTTGAATAACATATTTTACAAGTAGGTGATACTATGTGGATTTCAAACCTATTTTTTCTTCTTGTATGAATATTTTAAAATAAATTTTGGGTTGAATTATCTACATGATTGCCTTACAATTCCATGTTGCTTATATTTGTGAAAGTAGGCAATTTATATAAAATTTCAAACAAATAAGATATCAAATTCAAACAAAAAGATAAGCGAACTGGTTCTAAGTATAAACAGTAAGTAAAGAACAGATATGGATCAAACTACTTATGGGAACTTATTATATGATTAAAATTTCAGTTTTAAGCAAATGTAGAAATAATGGCTTAATTCATAAATGTTATTAAACAACTGGGTAAGTATGGAATAAAATAGCATATGGCAAAATATTAACTTCTTAATATATATACAAAATATTGGGAAGCAGTAAGAAAAATTTGAACAGTGAAAATGTGTACAAAATGCGTAATCAGGTAATTTACACAGAATGACATATCAATAGTAAACATTAAAGTATATTCAATGTTTCTAGTAAAAACAAGTGCAAATTTAAAATGTTGTACTTTTCCATATCAGGTTCTTAGATTAGATTAAGTGATAAGGCCCAGTGCAGGAGTGGATGAGTAGATGTTCTAATGTAATGTTGGCGGGCTATTTACATTTTCCTGGAAGTCATTAAGCAATATACATTCTAATGCATATTTCTATAGCAGAGTAATCCTACTTAGAGAAACTTAACCTAAAGAAGAGCAATTGACCATTGATCCATGCTGAAGTTAGGGGCACTGAACCCTCATGAGGTCAAAAATTTGCATATAACTTTTTACTCCCCAAAAACTTAACTACTAATAGCCTGCTTTTACTGGGTCTTACCAANTAATAGCCTGCTTTTACTGGGTCTTACCAATAACAGTTGATTAACACATATTTTGTATGTATAATATACTGTATTTTTACAATACTACCTATCATCATCATTATTATTATTATTATTATTATATTTCCAGGCTGTCTGGTTCATCTGTGAGTTTTTTTCTAATTTTTGCAGTCTCCAAAAATTTTTCTAATATATTTATTGAAAATAATTTGCATATACGT
Source organism: Ailuropoda melanoleuca (assembly GCF_002007445.2). Taxonomy (NCBI): domain Eukaryota; kingdom Metazoa; phylum Chordata; class Mammalia; order Carnivora; family Ursidae; genus Ailuropoda; species Ailuropoda melanoleuca. Next base: position 98,938,526 of record NC_048222.1, on the reverse strand, counting down.
GNATAACAGTTGATTAACACATATTTTGTATGTATAATATACTGTATTTTTACAATACTACCTATCATCATCATCATTATTATTATTATTATTATTATTATTATTATATTTCTAGGCTGTCTGGTTCATCTGTGAGTTTTTTTCTAATTTTTGCAAGTCTCCAAAATTTTTTCTAATATATTTATTGAAAATAATTTGCATATACGTGTACCATCACAGTTCAAACCCATGACCCGTTCAAGGGTCAAGTGCAGTTATGGAAGTTTGAAAATGCACTCACACCCACACACATGCATTTCCCCACAGTTTAGACATATAGAGTGTTCTGTATTTGCTAATATATCTATTTCTTAAAATGTCTTTCAAGTCTTTTTAAGTCAAGAAAACATTTCGGAATGTGGTACATATATTGTTGCTATGAGTCACAAAGCTAAAGAATGTAGGACATATTCAGGTCTGCAGAATGAATAAGTTTAGAAATTATTAAAATCTGGCCATTATACTTTTGGCCTTAGCTAAATTTTAAAATCTATTACACAGAAGCCTGATATTTATATGGAAATCAATTGCTTGAAATGAATGACATTTTAAATACTCAATCTCTTTCTCTCCATATATTGTTCCATTCTTAATTTAGAATGCTGCTTTCTTTTTATATGGAAATACATGAAAGGTATAATACATGTCCTAATTATTATGCTTTTAAAAGCAAAAAGAAAGTAAGAGGAGAATTAAAATACCAGAATAGTGTTTATTCCTGAGAGGAGACAGGATGATGGGATATGGAGCACAGAAATAGATTCAACAAAGCTAGTAATATGTAATTCTTAAGCTTATCGGTAGGTTTATGTGTGTTCATTTTATTCTTTTGCTTCATACCAAACATATATTCTCTCTATATACTATTATATATAGTACATGTATTTTTGTATATCTAACATAAATAAAAATTAAAAAGATATAGGATAATTCTATAAGTATCAACTTCTTCATTTAGGAAAAGACAAATACATAATTATTTGCAATATTAAATTATAATGGTAAATGCATAATNATTATAATGGTAAATGAATAATAATTTACAATGGTAGATTGGTGATAATCAGAATGGAATCAAACAATCCAATAGTTAAGTATGTACAAACTTGCTAAAAAATGTTCAATATTTACCTAAATGGATTAATAGTGGCCCTATATAATAGCAGTCAAAACGGAAATTTAAAAAAATTCTATAGGATACTACATGATTAACACAGTAAATAATACTTTCGAATTCTTCAAGTGGAAAGAATTTAGCATAATTGAGCGCTAGTTAGAATAATGTGTCATTGGGACACATGTTTGTATTACTGCTAATTAACACCAACATTTATTTTAGCTAGGATCTTTGTCCCCAGAATAACAGGGAAGGATGAATCCAGGAATAGGAAAGGACTTAAAAATTTTAAATTTTGAAAACAACTTTAAAAAGTGATTTATTCTAACTCACCATCAAGTATTGACTCTCCCCACCCCCAAACCTGCACCTATTTAAAGTTCTCTGATTAGTTTAAAGTCAACAATGACTTTTTTTGGTTTAATCATCTATAAATTTTTCTCCATTTTTGCAACCCTCTTAAGACATATATTGCACCTCCCTCAGACTGTGAGTAAAAATGAAATGGAGACCATATGTATCACATGATGAACTATTAAGTAATTAGAAGTGTCTCAGAGTTTTGCTTTGTATCTGATTTAGATGTATAAAACTGTACCCACTTTTCCTTCCACTTTGGCCTTCTTCCCCTGTCACCAGCGTGCTGCCTCGAAAGCCAGTGTTACTGCGCAGACCTTTATTTCTCTACTGATTCTGTGGAAGGAAATGTTCTCTCTCCTAATGCTGCATAACCTTGAAGTTGGGATTTTTAATATCTCTGTAAGTTTGGGGAGAGAAGTGTATGTAAGACATACTTTACAAAATATAAAATGAGCATAGTTGGCTCATTTGACTCCCAAATTTGAACCTCCATGACTGGGTCATGTTATCTCCTTGGTCATCGTTAGGAGAAATGGCCAAGGAAGAAGCTATGGTCTGGAAACAATAGAGCTATTTAAAAAAAAAAAAAAAGAAAGACACACTCCTTGAAGTTCTAAAATCCATTTGTCTCAAAATGTCCCCACGTCATTTTTATTACTAGGAAGTGTGAGGGCCTTTTTGAAATGAACAAGATCCTTCAGTAAGAACTTAAAGGATTAGCCACTATTGAAAGGGAGGAAGTGAGTAAATGGAGAGACAATAACGAGGAAATGTAGTTTGCGGAATTTATCCTCGGGATGATGATATTATTACTTCTATCCCTGGTAGCATGTGAAAATGAACAGATCCCATTCTTTAATAGCAGAATTGCTGACTTACTCTTTTTACCTAATTCTTTACATTATAACATAAAGAAATTTAGAATCTTGGGGACTATAAGGGCTATGATTGAAATGCTCTTTGGCATCCTCTAAGCCACAGCCTTTACCTGAAAAAGAAGAAAATCGGGACACAGAAAGAGGGAGGTGTTTGCCTAAGACAGCATCATAGCCTCTGCTCCTTAGTACTCTTTGCGCTAACTCACTTTTAATCCTTTTATTTCTCTAGCGCCCACAAACTTCCCAGAAACGTTCTCATTTATCTTCTTAACCATTGATACATAGTAGCTGTTATGAGAAAATGTGATTATTATACTTGGGCAAAATGCTTATTTGTGGAAACTGTGAAAGATTGCCCTTAAGGTGTGTAACACATTTTGTCAGGGTAAAACAATATTCCTGCCCATACCCCTTTGTAATCAAGCCGCCCGAAAGTGGTGGTATGACTTCAGAATTAAGTGAATCGGTTTTTATGTAATCATATGCATTTCACAAGTTGGAGAATTGTTTTGAAGTTTAGAACTCCCCTCTGAATAGCGATGATGTCTAGGCTAGTGAAGATTAAATTGCAGCATTAAAAATTGTAAGTGGGGGCGCCTGGGTGGCACAGCGGTTAAGCGTCTGCCTTCGGCTCAGGGCATGATCCCAGCGTTATGG